>NC_061837.1:3892881-3910381 GCF_019202785.1 Penaeus chinensis
TCCGTAACACATGGGGCGCGGGCTTCGTTCGGATCCGCGGCAGGGGGCGACGGCCGGGACTTCGTCTTCGTTGAATTCAACACGGTGTACAATATGGGCGTTTTCGGTGTTGCTTATTTTTTCATGTTAATGTATTTTTGTTGTTATTTAGGTTCACCTTTTTTGGAAGGACTAGATAGTAAGAAGTAAGTCGTAAATAAACATTTCTTAATTTGCGTTTTCATCACATTTGTATAGCAAACCACTCGCCAATTATTGCACAAGATTGCACGAGTATGGAAGGTTCCAGAGGATGTTCGGCTGAGTGAAGTTTTGATGTTTATTTTCCATTAAAGAGTTTATTGGGAAGTCTTTAAGAGTGTTTATTCCGATTTTTTTTTTTTTTCCCCTTTTTCTCTTCTCGTGTAATATCCCTTTTAATATTCCTTTTTTGGGGCGAGTGCGTCGGTGCGTTGTACGAGCGGAGATTTTAATTTTATTCCTATTTACACAAGAGATGGAGAGAACGAGGTAGACAGGTAGATAGATGGATGAATGATGGACGAAGACGGAGAGAACTAGATAGATAGATTGATAGATAGACTAATGAAAGATGAAGGAGACAGAGAGATAGGAATATATATAGAGAGAATTAGGTAGATAAGTAGAATGACGGAAAAAGAGGAGAGGAAAAAACGGGATGAAATTATCATTATTCTATGCCTATGCTTTCGTAATCACAGTAATAAATAACATACAAAAAATACTGTCAAAAAAAAACAGTGCGAGTTGACAGACAGGCTCGCCTCTCCCTCCCTCCCTCCGTCCGTCCGTCCGTCCGGGGCTGATCAAATCCTGCCGACTCAGAAGACACACATATGCACTTAGTCAGTCAGTCAGTCACTCACTCACTGTGTATGTGAGAGTGCGAGAATGAGTGAAAGAATGAGCGAGCGCGTGCGTGCGGGAGATTGATTGAGTGAGTGAGTGAGTGAGTGAGTGAGTGAGTGAGTGAGTGAGTGAGTGAGTGAGTGCGAGTGCATCAATGTGTTCTTCCCTTCCTCTTGTTACCAAGTCCGTGATCTTTTTTTCTGTTCTACGAACATGCAAGACGTCCCAGAAATATGTACAAGCGCTCCCTCAATAAAACGTCATTAATAGCAGATATATATCATTTGGGTGTATAATGCTCATTAGTTTGCCAAGGCGAGTTTCAAAACAGTGAATGATGATTGGAGGTCTATAATTTGTTTATTTATTTATTTATTTATTTATTTTATTATTATTATTTGTTTTGTTTTGTTTTTGTTTACATAGCTCTGGGTTTTCACTCGCGCCAATGATATCTCAGAGGAAGAACCCTACCACCTTCCCCCACCCTTCCCCCTCCCCTTGCTCACCCCTTCCGCTTCCACCCCCTCCCCCCTTCCCTGGCTTCCCCCTGTATCACCACCTCCCCCCTTCCCTGGCTTCCCCCTGTATCACCACCTCCCCCTCACTCCCCCCCTCACCCCCACCTCACAGGAACTCATGGGGCTTCCCCGGGGGTTTTCGAGGCTGGCCGTCCCCCGTGGCCCGAGTCGCCGTCGCCGTCATTAAGTATCTCGGTGGTCGTGCCGAAGGGTCGTGCTCTCGACTTCGCAGTGCTCTCAGAAACATCTATTTAATTTTTATCTGTGAAAAAATGACAGGCCTACGGAGTTGCAAAGGAAGAGTAGGCCTACCCGACTGGATTGTGTTTCGGTGATTGTTGACAAGAGCGGCCGGATGCAGCGTTAAGGCTTAATCACCAAACAGGCTATTGGATTCTGCATTTATGGTTGTGATTAAAAGGATCGGACGTGTCATTAAGGTTTTTAGATGTTCATTTAACAGAGCGGGTGTAGCAATTAAGGTTTGTTAATTGAAGGATTGAATGTAACCTTAATGTAATCAAAAGCTCTGAGATATCGATTGGAGATTTACCTGGGCTTCGAACACCATCTCTCTGGCTTCGTTTATGCGAACTCGCTTTCTCGCAATTGGACCGTGATAATAGCTAGCCCCCTCCCCCCCCCCCCTTTTTTTTTTTTCTTTTTTAGTTTATGATAAGTTCTGAGAAGAATTGCTTCGTTATGCGCGTTTTTTTTTTTTTTTTTTTTTTTTTTTTTTTTGTGTGTGTGTGTGTATGGATGTGCGTTTGATATAAGGATTTATGAAAAAGCAAGCAAGCAAACACGAATATGTCGGTTTAACAATATGAATTATCGGTTTTTGACTTTTGAATTCCGAGAGTGGGAAATCCTTCGCAATTCCACAGCGAAAGGAATGTGTTAATATTGTGTGATGGTTAATATTCAGGAGCCGTTGGCGTGTGTCCACTGCCCATTTGCAATAGCTGGAGACTTGCAAATTGCAATTTTGATAAAGTCTAAGGTTTGCTGTGTGAAATGTGAAATGAAAAACAAATGCAAAATTCTCGAAGAAATGAATTTGTATTACTTATTTAATATTTTTATTGGGTGTAGTTAAATGTGAAATATTCAACATTTAACATGTGAAAATGTGATTTTTGTTTTCTTCTTTTTTCTTCTTCTTCACCAAATACTTAACTATACAGTCTTGGTGTGGATGGAATAGTGACAAAAGGAAGGAATAAAATAAAGGTAATTATTACAAATTCATTAAAATTAATTAGCAACTAAAACAAGTATATATATATTCACAGTGCTTAAAACTTTCAAGAGAAAAAAATCTCAAACTAACCGGCAGATGTACGTAAAAAGGCCTAAAATGCCACTAAGGGAAACCGCTTTCAAATATGGTGATTTAGAAAAAAAAAGAGGCATTTCCCCAAAAACACATCACAAACTTCGAATCTCCGAAATTTAAAAAAAGAAAATTAGGAAAAAAAGCGAAATTTGAAAAAAAAAAAAAAGATAGGAGGGGAGGAGAAAAAAAAAGTAAAGAAGGAAATTTGAATAATTCTTTTGAATAATTCTTAGAGAGAGCAAGAACAAAATGCTTTTGGAATTCAGTATCTCTTCTCCTCGGGCGATTTCTGCTCCTCCCGCGGGCTTGGTGGGGCCTTGCTCTTGCTCTTGCTCTTGCTCTTCCTGTTATTGATGCTGTTGCTCTCCTGGGCAGCCACGACCGCCAGCATCACGGCGATCATGCCCCCCACCGCCAGGATGCCCGCGGTGAACGGCTCCATTAGTGCCTCGAGGGGGGGGGGGTGCCGGGGCGCCGCGGAGTTACCTGGAGGGAAAGGGAGGTTAATAAGAGGGTTTAAAAGTTTTTTTTTTTAAGATTGTAATTGTAATTGTGATTGTTAAATACAACTTATAATAGGGATTGTGATTTGTTTTTTCTTGTTTTCGTTGCTTTGGTGTTTTTTTCTTTACCTTTATTTCAAAACAAATAAAATATTTTCCTCCCCCAACATTGAAACGTCGTAGGATAACTTTGGAAGCTGTAGTTTTGCATACGATCACATTTTTAAGCACAAGAAAGGAACTTAAAAAAAAAAAAAAAAAAAAATCTTTGGGGGAAAAAAAGCCTCGCCAAAATTTGCCAGCGACCACCGATGTAGATTTGAATATTCGATTATTCCCCCACACCTTTACGAAAGCAAATAAATAATACACTTTAAAAACTGAAAATAGATTACTTTTAGGCAATTCCCGACTAGCTTTGTACAATAAATGCAATATATATATTTTTTTTTTTTTTTTTTATTTTTTTTTTTTTCCTAAATTGGAGCAGAAGAAAAGAACAGATTTCAATAGATCTGAAACACGAATGGCACATTTTGGTTCACTTAATGGTGCCATTTAGAGGTTGCGGCTGAAAGGCCAAAAGTCATCTAAGATTTTCAGCCAAGTAATTGTAGTGTTGGGATTTTTTTTTTTTTTTTCTTTTTTTACGCCCGATGATGAATTGGTTCCGAAAATTAGTCGAAATGAATGGACAGTTTTGTCCGTTTATTATCGATGGGCGTTGCACACACGAATTAGTATCACAAAGAAATAAAAAAAAAAGGGGGGGGGGGGAATATTAAATATAGGGCGAACTAATATCCCCCCCCCCTTTACACCTCCCCTTCAAAAAGTTCTTTCCCCCCCACATTTTCTCTAAATCTTTTCCCACATTCCCCCTCCCTCCCATTCCCCCCCCCTCCCATTTCCCATTTGCCCGCGTGCTGAGGCAATGGGGGTCGGTTACTTGCCACGACGAGCAGAGGCTTGTAATGGGGGGGGGGGGAGAGAAAGGGAGAAGGGATAGGAGGGAAAAGGCGGGAGGGGAGAGAGGGAAGGGATAGGAAGGAGGAGGGGGGGGGGAGGAAGGTAAAGGAGAGGAGGTAGGGGAGACAAAGGGAAAGGGATAGGAGGGGAAAGAAGGGGAGGGAATGGAAATGAAAGGGGGAATGAGGAAAGGAAGAGACAAGGGAGAAGAGGGAAAAAGTAAGTTAGGGGGAGTAGGGAAGTCTTGGGCAAAGAGGAAGTAATGCCCGAGTCCCTGGTAAAGGGGATGCTGGTGGGGAGGAAGGGAAGGAGAGAGAGAGAGAGGCTGAAAGGGCGAGGGAAAGAGGGGGGGGGGGGGAGGTAATGAACGAAAGAAAAGTGTCGTCGGGAGGAGGGAACCAGAGAGGAAGGGAGAGCACAGGGAGGAGCCAGAGATGAAGCACGGGGGAGCTAGCCCAAGGCAAGGGAGAGCAGGGCCGAGGCAGGAGGAAGCAGGGCGGAGGGAGGAAGGGAGAGCTGGCCCGAGGCAAGGAGCCAGGGAGGGAGGGAGCCAGGGCGAGAGCAGGGCCGAGGGAGGGAGGCGACACCGTGGCGGAGGCGCGGGCGGCGGCAAAGGTGTGCTGGGCGAAGGCGGGCGTCCTGCGCCTTTAATAAATACCTCCGGTCGTTACCATCAAAGGGCCGGCGGATTTGTGAGCAGCACAAAGGAGGGACGCGCCGGGCCCCGATTCCGAATTTTACTAATGAGGCGAATTTCTTATTAGAGCCACGAGCTGTGTACCACTTATTGCATGCTGCCCCCCCCCCCCCCCTCCGCCTCCGCCTCGACCTCGGCTCCCCCCCACCCCTCTCCCTCGCTCGCTCGCTCGCTGCTGCTGCTCCTCTGCAACTCTACTCTCCTTCCCTCACCCTTCCTTCCCTCACCCTTCCTTCCCTCACCCTTCCTCCCCTCTCGCCATCCCCCTACCTATCTACCTTCACTCCCTCTCCCTCCCTCCCTGAGCCCACCCTACCGTCCCTTACTGTCCTGCGTCAGCTTCCCCCCCCCCTCCTCCCCTCGACCCACCACATACGCGAGACCATTAAGCACTGCCCCCTGGAGGCGACAAACGCCCCCCCCCCCCCTCCCCTCTCCAGCGCGGGTGAGGGAAGGAGAAAGGGGGGGGGAGGGGAGGGAAGGGAAGGGACGTGAACGGAAGGGGGAGGAAAGGGAGCGAAGGAGATGATGGAAGAGGAGAATGAGAATAAGGCTCCTCCCCATATCCTTGAGGGGAAATCCGTGTCATGAGGCGACGTGTCCTCCCGGCGAGCCACGGACGCCGCCTGTGGCCCAAGACGGATTCCTGGAGGCGCGCCGAATCAGAATTCCAAAGGCGGCCGAATGACATTAAACCCAATCTCGTCAGGCGCGCGCGCGCACACACGCACGCACGCGACTGAAAAACGGATAGAAATAGATAAATCCACAATATGGGAAGCGAAAGAAGTGAATGCGACGGATCCTTCTGCTTGCTGACTTGCCTCGTCCCGGCTACCAACGCGCGACTCGTCGTCAGTGCAAGACCACTCGCTGTCATCGCCGATGGAAATAAAACGGGGTTCGTAATGAGGTGTTGGGGGGGAGGGGGGAGGGAAGGAGGAGACGCTCGCAACATAGAATAATTCAACTCCTTTCCCTCCCTTTCCCTCACTACTTTTCGCTCCCCCCTCCCCCCCCCCGATTCCTACTCCTTTCAGTCCTTCTCCCTTTGCCCCCCCACCCCACCCCCCGCCTCCTTCAAGGACGTGGAGGTAGTGGCGGCACGGCCTCTGAAAGGAAGATATGGAGGAGGAGGAGGAGGAGGAGGGAGGAGGGAGAGATGGAAGGAATAAAGAAAGAAAGGAATGGAGGAGCAAGATGAGGATAAAGATAATGATGATGAAGATAATGAGAGGGAAGGGGGAGAGAGCGAGAGAGAGCGAGAGAAGGAAGGGGATGAGAGGGCAGCGCGCACAGAACGCGTCGGAGCTCAGCACGATAACCACAAGGCTGCCGACGTCGACGCCAAATTGCAGGTCTGTTGCACGAAGGTCGGGGGCGCGGGCGGAAATTATCGGCCAGTGATAGGGAGATAAGGGAGGGAAGGAGGGAAGGAGGGAGGGAGGGAGGGAGGGAGGGAGGGAGGGAGGGAGGGAGGGGGGGGGGGTGATTGGAGAGAGGAAGAGGAAAGGAGGAAACGGGAAGGAAGGAAGTAAGAAAAGAAGAGAAAGAAATATATGCGAGGAAACAAACAATAATTCTTGAAGAGGAAGAAAAAAAACGAAAAAATAAAAACGCGAGAGGAGAGAGAGAGAGAAGGGCAGGAGATAGAGAAAAGGAACCTGCAATGACTGACTTGACACACACAAGACTCCTGTGATGGCAAAGACCGACATATATTCCAGTACAGAAAATCGTTCGTGCTTTCTCTCGTTCCTCCCGCGCACGTGTTTAGTCGGTCGAAGCAAAAGGTTGCGATGAAAGGATTGCAAGTGAATGTGTGTGGGGGGGTGGGGGATAGAGGGGAGTGGGGATGGGGAAAGGGAGGAAGAGAGGGAGTGGGGATGGAGGGAAGGGAGAGAGGAATAGGGGAGAGGGAGATGGAGAGTTAGGGACAGGGTGGGGGGAGGGGGAGATTACCGAGACTTCATTACAAGGATCAGAGCCGCGCTTGACGAGGAGGGGGAGGGGGAGGAGGAAGGGAAAGCGGAGGGGAGGGGGAGAGGGGAGACCCGTGCCAGAAAGGAGAATGTAGAATGACAAAGATAATGAGACGAGTGAGAGGGAGGGAGAGAGAGAGAGAGAGACAGACACAGACAGACCTGGAAAACAATGAAGAGAAGAAAAATTGAGAAATATTGCAAGCTGAGGCAGCCATTACCTTTTTTTTTTTTTTTTTTTTTTTTTCCCCATCAAAGGGAAATCGAAACGAGATCGGCCCGTAGTAGTGAGCGTTATGGCCGAACCCAGGCACTAACTTGAACAAGTTGCACCTTTATCAGAGTTCACCCTTAAAAAAAACGGGAGACCCATACACCTTCTCCCACAGCGCCACCACATCCACAACACCCACATTTCCCCCCCCCCCACACACACACTATTTCCCCTCTTTCCCTACCCTACTGTGGGTGTGTGGGCGTTTCGTGGGTAGCGTCTGTGGGGTGAATGTAAGGGTTTCACAGTGATCCCAAGGGGGATATGTGGGAACGAGTGGAGATTCCTGTGGGTGTGCGGGAAGATCTTCACTATGCGACACAATAAGAGGGAGAGGAAAGAGGAAAGAGGAAAGGGAAAAGAGCGCAAGAAATGGGAAAAAAACAACATTAGGGGGGGGGGGGGAATGAAGAACAGGAAGAAATGAAGAGAAAAGAGGGAACGAGACGGGGAAAGACGAGCTTAGACGCGAAGTCAGAAGGGAATAATGCGTGTAATCAAAAGCTGGTGTCGCACGTAACCCTTTGCATGAAGGGATGAAGGAGAAAAAAAAAAATTGTAGTAAAATGGGGATCAACCTCAAGAGATAAGAACGAGGATGAGAGAAAGAATGGGAGGAATAAAGGAAGAATTAGAGGGAGGAGGGGTAGAGAGAGGAAGAGTAAGAAGGAAGAAGGAAGAGGGACAGAGGACGTGAGAGAGGAAGAGTAAAGAAGAGGAGGGACAGAGGACGTGAGAGAGGAAGAGTAAGGAGGAGGAGGGACAGAGGACGAGAGAGAGAAATGAAATAAGGAGATAGGAGAGCAGAGGGAGCGTGGGAGCAAAAAAGATATTAGAAGGATAGCGAAGGAAAGGCTCCACTTACTTCCACCTCACACAGCTCCTTTCACGTCTCCCTCGGTCATCTCTCCCCCTCTCCCCTCCCGCACTCGCCTCTATCCTGTCGATTAAACATACACTAACGATCCCATAATTCTCATTTGGTTTTAATTATTTTCGATTAATTTTATTGCGCATTCGACATCGTCAGTTGGACTTTCCTCGCCTTATCTGCGAATCGCGCGACTAATCTCGCCTTGTGAATCATGGAGTCGAGCGATTTGCCATGCGAAGGTCTTGTGGGTTTTTTTATATACGATTATCAAAAAGTACTATTATTTGTATCTTTATTACTAATGAATAGCAAATTTATTGTGGTATTAATAGACTAATTCCTCTGGCAAAAGCGAGATTTGGCGCCCGGGCCTGGCGTTCGGGCCGGCCAATCAATCGACCTTGAGAGCTGCAGCAAATTTGACAAGCACGAGGTTTTGATGGCGTCAATTTAAGGTTGATGTTTTAGTGTTGATAGGAACCGGCGTATTGGTGATAAGCACGTGTGTTTGCGAGAGAGAGAGAGAGAGAGAGAGAGAGAGAGAGAGAGAGAGAGAGAGAGAGAGAGAGAGAGAGAGAGAGAGAGAGAGAGAGAGAGAGAGAGAGAGAGAGATTGACTTCGCATTTTCCTAAAATAGTTGCCTACTCCTAAGACAATAAAAAAAAAAAAAAAACTTAATATAAATTAAAATTGATGTTAAGAACACGGCCTGTACCTGAGTTCGTAGCGACGTCTTCGGACTTTTCGAGAAGCACGAGGCAGAGGAAGAAGAGGGGAAGGGTAGGGGGTGGTAGAAATTCTCCAAAATAACTCCGTTTAAGGTGAAGTCCCTTAAAAAAAAAAATAAAAAAAAAATAAACTTGGATCGGCGGGACCCCAAATCACGGCAGAAATCACTCAATCACAGAATTGTTGAACGAAACAGCGGCAGAGGCGTCGAGTGAGCGACACCAGACGGCACGTTGCTAAGAGAGTCAACAGGCAACAGGACTGAACTTACTGCGTAGACAGGACCGGATGTTCTTAAGCCCTACAGCTGATAACTCTTTACCTGGGGGGGGGGGGGGGGGTTATTCACAAAGAATGAAAGAACGACGCTTAAAAGATTACGACAAGCTTTCTTTAGTCGCAAACTGGCGAGATTGGCGCATGTTGGAAGGATTTTGAGCTAAGGTTAGAATATCCATTTTGGGTATGTTGTTTTTTATAATTATATTTTTTATAGTAATTCCACAGCGATACAAATAGTTTAGCTCTGATGGATAAACACACTTACGGTTTGGTTTTGTCTTGTTTCTCCTCCAAGGAAGAACGCGCTATTGCCTTGCACTGAAGCTCTGTCTGTGGATTGCTCGCGCCTTGCTCGGTGTCTTGAGAACTTCTACGTGCAGCGAGTGTCTCACCGAGTGGGTTCCTGAGCGAATATAAGGAGAGGGGGGAGGGAGGGGGTTTCAACAAGTGTTATTGAAGGCTTTTGGCGTTCTGCACACGCGGGCACGTAAGGAAACCGATTGAAAGGGGAAAAGGAACACCGCCCTTCTGTACCCCTGACATACGATCCATTTCGGCCTGTGGTGTAACACCCCCGTACATATTGCCATCAGCACATGTGTTCTGGCAGAACGACGTCGCAAATGTTTGTATTTTCATTGTTGTCGACTAACCTCTCTCTCTCTCTCGTACGAAACGATCTTGAGGGAAATGTCAATAATATTCAGGATGTGCGGAGAGTTAGACGGAGCCGGAAGATAAAAAATAACAGAGACTGAGTTCAAACACAGGATCAACTAAGTCTTTGTATTAAAAAAAAAAAAAAAAAAAAAAAAAAAAAAAAAAAAATTATGTGTTCAAAGAAAGCCATTCGGTGTTATTTTGACGAGGGAGGATGTTAAATGGCGAACTTCTTTGGTTTGTTATTGTACAGCCGTCGCCCGAGTCGACACGAAAACGCTATATTTATTTCTCGTAACGAAAGAGAAAACAAGGAGGAGGAGAAGGAGAAGAAAAGGAAATTGAAGAAGTCATAAAACCTTGTCTGTTGTTTTTTTCCCGATCGATCAAGTTTATTTTCTTCTTTTATTCACGAAATCATTTAAAGGCAAGATATAAAAAAGTAATGTTTATAGTTTAGATCGGGATCGAGGTTAGCAGTGCATTTTTTTTTTTTTTTCCCCAACATAAGTATCATATAAATGTATTAGTAATTAAAGACATGCGTTTTCCCCCTCGCAGCATTTACAAACATGAGGTTGAAGACTGACTTCTTAATCGAAAACGAGGCAGCGCGCGAGAAATTATTAATTAAGTGATACTGAAATATCACTATTTGTTAAGGAATTATGTATACTTCACCAGACTAGAAGTTAAAGTATTGTATATTGAGAAAGGAACAAATATTTACCATGTTGCAAATGAGGCACAAAATCATGCATATTAAATAGATCGTTTTCATTATCAAGTGTATGATTTTGTAATTATGAAGGAGAGGAGAATTTTCGAGAATCTTCCGAATAGAAAGATTTTGGAAACGACATTTGCAAAATCCATTTAGAATATTCTTGATCAATTGAATAACCGTCTGCGTTAATAGCTTTGAAATGATGTGGATTTAAATGCAAGATAGCAACGCATTACAGGGTCATTACATATTTCTTCTAACAATTTGGTGCGAAAGAAGGAAAGTGAAATTAATAATAATAATATATAAATTGGGAGCTCTGCCCATACAAATAAAAAGATTTGATACGTTTTTGTTTACGTTCTATATTATACAGTACTAATTAAAACAATTCCTGAAGAAATTGATACCCTATGCTTTATTATTTTTAATTTTTATTAAATATTTTTCACTTCAAATTTCGGAATTGCATTATATTTATAACCTCGCTTGAAATCCTCACCTTTGGGAATAATGATAAATTAAAGAAAAAAAAAAGATCACGGATCTAAATTTTTCAGCCACTGAAGGAATTGACAAACAGTTCGTCGCGGTCAATACCGAGTTGTTCTTCAGTATTTTGCTTCGTAGCAACCGCGATTAAACGCCTTGTTTGGAAATCAGCAGTTTTAACACGCAAGCTTTTTGCTGTGTGAGTTGACAGAAAAAGAGAGAGAGAGGGAGAGGGAGAGAGGTAGGTGTGTGTGTGTGTGTGTGTGTGTGTGTGTGTGTGTGTGTGTGTGTGTGTGTGTGTGTGTGTGTGTGTGTGTGTGTGTGTGTGTGTGTGTATGTGTATGTGTGTGAAAAATGCCCGTTAACTGTTACCCAACCCCCACAAAGGATGTTTTTCCTTCCCAGCATTTCAAAATTGTTGTGATCGGTAAAATGGCGCAACCACGTGCTTTGTGTAAATATTTTGATCTCGCTCCGACTTACTAAGCTGGGGGGGGGGGGGGTGAGTTTAAATTAAAGGAGCATTATAACGTCAACCCGAATACCACTCGGTGTGTTTGCCTTTGCTTTTTTTCCCCGAAACTTCGTCATTTGTTTAAACTCTCCGGTGAAAGAAAAATAATGAGATTCTCTCCCCTTTTGCCTTACTTTGCACGAAATCAAAATCCTTTATCCAGATTTAACCCAAGACCTTAAATAAATAAAAAAACTGAAACGTGTACAGAAGCGAGTGATCATCCCCCCCCCCCCCCCCCCGCGCCCAGGAGCTTAACAGCGACAAGAACATGAACATTAAGCGCTGATGTTAGCTAATCAAGAGAGACACACTGCCTTCTGGTGCCTGGTCCGACGCCCCGGGACTGAGGAACAAATTCTCTCTTGATTAATTGAGAGGCTCGATTTTGTTCATTTCATCTTTTTCTTTCGATTAATCTAGGAGTCGATTTTGTTGGGCTTTTCTATCTTGTTTGTTTGCTGACTATTTAGCTATATTTACTCGTTTAGCTTGCATTATTATTTTTTTTTTATTTTTTTTTTTTACTTTTATGTCGCCATAGCGTAGATTAGCTTTACGATAAAAAACGGACAGAGCCTATATACATACGTATGTATGTGTGTGCGTGTGCGTTCGCGTGTGCGTTCGCGTGCTATCGATACCATCCTAATTCTGTATTGGTGTTTTGATTTGACTAGTTATCACAAGATGCCACGCATTTCCCCTCCGTAAACAATCGGTTAATGATGCTCTCGGACTTACCGATTCACGGGGTCGACTTCGCACCCAAGGCGTTGCTCGTTGCCGATTTTGGAACACTTTTTTTTTTCTTCTTCTATTTCTCCTTCTTCCTGTCTTTTCTTCTTATTGACCTTCCTTTTCTACTCCTCTTTCCTCTTTTTGATGTTTTTTCTTCAGCTACTTTCGTCCGTCTCGCGCAGCCAACCAGCCCCTTTGCCTTTCCTCTGTACCGTCTGGCCGTTCACTCTCTTCCTCAATGTACTGCGGCCTCGTCTTCCCTTCCTCTTCTGTGAGGGTGAGACTTGTTATTACTGAATGGTTGTTCGGTGATCGCGTGTGTTAATGGAGAGGGATTTTTGTCGTTTTGCTTTCTATTTTTTTATTCCCTCCGTTTCATTCGCAAATGGGACTGAAAGGAACTCTCGAAAGTGGAGGGTATTTCTAAATGCATGTTTTGAAAGGCTGAAATCCTTAAAATCCATGGAGGCAATGATCGTTGTCGTAGAAAGGGAAAGATGCAAGTATATCCCGTGAAAGTGGTTTTATTATAACCCAACTGGTGGCTTCTCTGAAATGGTAGTTTGGGAGACTAAGATGTTTTTTTTTTTTTTTCTACCAATTCCTCCTTGGGGAAACATCTTAGTGTGTCCGAGGCAGTGGGAGATTGCGTGTATGGGAGACTTTAACTTTTTAAATGGCGAAATATATGTTTACTCTTTTATTGTGTGTGGTTTTAGATTTGGGAGAGGAGAGATGGACTTTTGGTCTAGAATCCAGTAGGAAAATGTAGAATATAGGATTTGTCTTTGAAAACAAACGAACGACCTTGTTGACATTACCTCAGTGTTCATAAAAAGCTAAGAATACGTGTTCTGTGCTCTGTCGGGAGGGATTTTCAACGATGGAAAAGCGACGGAAGATGTCTGAAATGCCGAAGGGAAAGGACACAGCGAGACGTGGAGTAAGGTTTGTGTGTAATTATATCGTCTTTTGCTCTTGTGTCTTTTCGAAGTTGATTGTGGGTGTTGCCGCCTCTCTGTGCAATCTGGTGTGGGTGTTTTGGGTTACTCGCGTGTGGGCAGTTTATAGCTCTATGAATTATTTCCTTCTTTAATTTTCTATCTCTCTCCTTCCCTACAACTCACTTTCTCTCCCTCCATTCCTTCCTTCCTTACCCTCCCCTTTATCCCTATCGCCCTCTCGTCCCTACTTCCTCCCTCATACTTCCTTCCACCCTTCTCTCCCTTTCCCATCATACAACCCCCCACCCCCGCCCATTCTCTCTTTTATTCTCTATACACCCCATTAATCACCACCTAACGTGTCTCCCTTTCCCTTGCCGTTTCCAGTTCTACGTGCAAGCATCCCTGGCGTCTGGCATGCAGCCGGCGCCGCCCGCGATAGCCCCGGCGCCGGGCCCCCAGACGAGCACCACCACGGTGTCGGCGATCCCCCAGCCTCTGCAACACCACCTGGCCCCCCAGCCGCTCACGCACCCGGGGGTCTCGCCGTCGCCGATGCCTCAGGTAGGGCGCGAGGGGGGTCGCATTGGATCACCCATATATGTATGTATACATGTATTTACCACCTAACATTTTATTCTTATATACATGTCACACTTGTTGGAATAGGTTCTTGTGAAATTATATTTCTGAAGGATATTTTTCTGAAATAACAGTAGCTGCTATATTCTCTTTGTTCATGAATAAAAGTTTTATTTTGTATTTTAATGTTCATCATTTATTATTGATAAGGTATATTATAAATGGTGTAGATGGGAACAGTAGGAACCCATACATATATCATTTATAATATTTAATTAATCACATTTGTCATGTGAAATTCCACAAATGATTGTCAGTGCTAACTGTAGGAAACCCAAACAGGCTTTATTACTAGATGATTAAGATGCACCATTAAATGACATGATTGCTAAATTTTGGAATGTTTCAGTTCTCCCCCCAGGTGCAGGTGATACAGGGTGGCATACCTGGAGGGCCATACTTACAGCAATTGTACCACAATGGCCAAGGCCAGCTGATCATGCCCAGCAACCTCACCCTCCAGACCGCCACGGGCATGAACGCAACGCCCATCCAGCCCAACACCTTGAACGGCTTGAGTCAGCCCATCCAAGTGAGTAGTTATTGTGAATAGGAGTTTATAGGCTCTAAAAAAAAAAAAAAAAAATTAATGATACTGAGTAACTGATAAGATAAAACATTTTCATGTAGTATAATGTTCATGTTTTGTGAAGTACTGCATGGAGAATGTATGCTTGGTGTTTGTGTTATATACTTTTGTGGTATGAATTACTCCAAGCATGAAGGAGACTCAGTCTCAACTTTAATCAGAACATGTTGCCTCAGGTCATTGCAACAGGGAAGCCGTTCCAAGGGCAGATTGCTCCTCACATGCTGACCACCGCTGGGAAATCTGGAGTCCTGCAAACTGGTGGACAAGGTAATTTTTTAGATTTTACTTCTCTAGTTTCTTGTGTCTGTCTCTTTCTTATATCCATATTGAGTATAAACTGATATATTGTTCTTTTCTTCTTCATTTAATAGCAACATTAAACTGGAATAAAAAAGTATTCCTCGATTGCTCCGCCACCATTGCCCATCATCCTAATTTTATTTTCCCATAGGTTACTCCCCCACAGCTATACCTACAACAGCAAGTCAGACTTTAGTGATCGGTCAGTTGCCAGTAGGTGTCATCAGCAGTCAGCAACACAATATACTTCCTGCCCATTCTTCAACCCACAAGCCTACAGACATGCAGAAAGTGAGTCTTGACACTGAATTTGTAATTGTTCTTGGAGTAAGAGATATTAGGGATCACTTGAGAATATTAATCTTGACATTCATGAGCTTTAATGCTGATTAAAGGCTAAGGAAAATGCTTTGTATCCTTTATATAGGTCTGATGAAAAAATGCTTGTAGATTAATCAGTTGAAATTAATATGATTAATGTTTAGTGTTCTCTCTTCTCTGCGCAACAGCAAGGCATCACTTGGGCCACGCCAGGTGCCTTACACTCTCCTGCCCTCCTAACTGCTCAGAATCAGCCTATTTTCATCCGTGGACCACAACAGGGACAAGAAAATGTCTTTATATCTAACCCACAACCAACTATGCATGTACCCAATTGTAAGTAATTTTTGCTTATGAAATGTCTATATAAAAGTGTGCATGTAGAGCATGTGCTGTGATTTTATTAAGTGAATTTATATGCATCCAGAACTAATGAAACCATTGGCCTTTGCACATATACCTTGCTAACAGACCAATCTCTCTCCTGTAGCTATGATGCCGCCTCTAGGATCAATGCAGCCAGGCCCACAGAATCAGAAGCCAAGAGCGGGGATGGAGATTCAGCCGAAAACACCCAACATGCGCCCAGCAATCCTTCCTTCCAATTCCACACAAATACGACATGGTTCCTCTGTGTCAACCCAGACTGCCGGCCAACAGCTTGCCCCTGGACACATGTCTGCAGCCAGAGCACAGGTGAGCATTATTTTGAAGAGAGTTTGTTGCTATGTATGGAGGAAATATCTGCTTATGTGTATTTGTTTTTGCATTTACCAGTGACTAGAACAGTTAATTTGAATCTGCCTTCACTCGACAGAATAAGACGCGTGGGAAGAATGGAGCAAATCGAACGTCCCCAGCCATGGCAGCCACCCCTCAGATGACGGCCACTCAAGTGAATCACAGTGTTGCAACAGCCAATGCAGTTGCTGTGGGGACTGCCAACACTGCAACACAGATTATGCAGCAAGTCTCTCAGGCACAAATGTCAACAGTGACCCCCACATCTATTAATGCTCCAAATAAACTTAACACTCAGTCTGCTGCACCCATACAAGCTATCTCCAGTATGACTCAGGCCAAGTAAGTGTAATAGAAGTGATCTTAGTTATAGTACTTTCAGAAAACAAATAAATGAATACATTGAACAAATATACCTAATTTTGCATTATAAGTGACAGCATGTAAGTCACTTGCTTCATAGCTTCAACCATTTCAGGCCGGGTGTCCCCATGACCCCCCCGACAGCACCTCTCCCTCCAGTGGCACAACCCCCACCGGGGTTACCTCAGTTAGTGAGAGCCCCCCCACCCAAGCCGCCTCCGACGTCAGTGGCCATCCCTCAGGTGTCCGTGGCGCCATCTCCTCCAGCCCTCATTTCAAGCGTAGCAATGCAAGGCACAACTCCAGTTCAGACCTTGACGAGCCAAGCGCCAATCACCAGCCACGCTCCAATTCTGGCCCCTGCAGGCATGCCTCAAATGCAGGTCACTTCCACAATGGCTCAAGTTACAACCTCCCTTCAGCCGCCAACGCTTGCCCCAGCCATGGCACCAATTTCCTCCACCCCTCCCACTCTGCAGCACAAGCAGCAGGAAGTGAAGGCAGAAAATAGTCCAGCCAAGAAGCTTAATACCATGCCTCCAGTCAGTACAACTACTACAGTGACCGTGACACCTGCCACTCAAGCCCCCCCTCAGCCCCAGCCCCCCCTAACATCTGCCCTAACATCCACTCCAACTCAAACACAAACCCCAACCCTAACTTCTATTCAGACTCTCACTCCAACCCAGGCACAAATTCCCACCTCCACTCCTACTTCCACACAAACACCAATGACTACTCTAGCACCAACGCCAGCTCTTGTTCCAGCCCCAGTGGCGGCTCCCCCAACTGCAACAGTTAACGGCACACCATCCAGTGAAAGTGGGGAAGGTATGTTCTGTTCTCTTGTATTCGTCAATTGATCATATTTAGAACCGAGTGCACGTATAACTGCATATTTCTACAGCTGACAACTATCGACCATACTTTTATAACCTGCCCCTTTCCTTCCCTGCAGTAAGAGATAAGACTCCCCAGCCAACCATGAATGGCACTCACCCGGTCACCCCTCAGCCACCAAGCACTGGGCCACCCAAAGCCATGGTGAAGCCTCAAGTCCTTACACACGTTATCGAAGGCTTTGTTATTCATGAAGGTAAGTGTCACTGTACAGGAAGAAAACATTCTGGTATCAGCTCTTGCCTGTTGTTAACTTCTGATTATGTTTTAGTTTTCTGTCCAGTTGATGGCTGCATGCTGTTTAAGAGGCAATAGAACCTCCCCATTTCATCCAACTGATCATTGCTCTTCCAAGTATTCTTTGTGTATTGATTAGATTTGAAAAAAGGGGATATTCTCTCTTCCAATGCTTGCATCCTTTGCATCCATGGATTTTATCTTATGTGATTCCTTAGTGTGTATGGTATGAAATGCCCCTTTCTTCTTAAACTGTTACTAATTTTGAAATTATCCATGTTATTGC
>NC_061837.1:3915381-3920381 GCF_019202785.1 Penaeus chinensis
TCTAGTGTACATATAATAGTACTTACGGGGAAAGTGAGGAGTGAAAACCAAGTTAACGTATAATCGTCTAAACCCTGACTGTGACATTCTTTGCACTGCCGTTTGTAGGTTAAGGTATTTTTCACCAACCGAGCGTTTAGAATTTGAATGTAATGTGTTTTTCTATAGGTGAATGTGGATAAGATATGTGGAGCTTATATCGAGTGTACAAGTGGGAGACAAACTTTTTTTTTGTTTTAGTTTTTTTTCTACCGTAATTTATTTGGGAATGGCCAACTACTGACCACAGCAGAATTGTACAGACAGTAGTTGTGTCAGGTAGGCTAAACCAACCAGTGGAGTGGTGCTTGTATATTTTCTAAATATGGATCTCATTAACATCCTAATTAATTAGTCCTATGAATCGTGTGCAATCATGACAAAAATGTCAACGTATGGATGGGCTGTCTGGTTTCCGGCCATAACATGCCAGTTCTTGCAACCAAGGCTCAAGCAACAAACAAAAATTTGTATACTGGGAGGCAGTTGTGATCAAGTAGTTTGGTCTAAAAACCCTTTTCTGGGAAGTATATTCAGCTTTACAATATTCGGTCTTATTTCACTGGTACCTTTTTTAAGTCATTATTCTTATTACATTTAATTTGTATTTATTCCTTTTCTTTTTTTCTTTTATTGAAGCTGAAGTGCACTATATGTATATTTCACGTGCTTTTAATAAAAGTTTTCCTCGTCAGTTACCTGTTCTCCATGATGGGATATTAGGAGTATAAATGTAGTGGCACCTTGTAAAGAGAAATTCCTTGGTTGCTTCATTTATGCAAAAGCACGTAGACAAGCAGCTCCCCACTAACAAGGAGGGGGGGTTCTTGCAAACTGTATGTTGTTTCCAAAAACTTGATTCCTATATGTTATGTTTTTTGTGTGTTTGTACAGCAGAATGTTTTTGTAAATTGATAGATTTAGATATTTATGGTTGTTGCACTGCCTGTGACACTCCATTTTGTCATATCTTATATGAATAAAACACATGTAAAGATACTTTTGATTTTGATTTGCACAAGAATTAACAAAGGGAAAATTCTTTAAAATTAGAAAAAGGTCAACATAAAAAGAATTTGCCGGAAAAAAACGCCTAATTTTAAAAATAAACTTAGAATTAAATGAAAATACAAATCTCAAGTTCTAACAATTAAAATTGCATGTCTTTGCAATTAAATAAAATATTGTATTTTCCTGCTTTGAACTTTGGACAAATAACTCTAAATTTCTAATGTACTTTTATGTAAAAAATAAAGTACCATTAGAAAGCCCATACAAACATTCTTGAAAGTTCCAGTACAAAGAAAAAAAAAAAAAAAAAGCCCTTCATATAGAAATGATGCATACATGGAAAATATAATGCACAAAAGATTACTTCCTAAGAACTCATACAAGCTAAATGTACCAAGAAAAGTCAAGCATGGTCTTCTGAGAAACAAAGCTTCAACAGAAAGAGACGTGTTGCAGGTATACAAAAAAGTCTATTTAAAGAAATAAAAGTAAGGTCTTTCTTGTGAGAAATATCCAATAAATGTATATACATGTAAAAGTTATTTTTTTATTGTTGCATAGCCTTCATAACAATCATATTTGTATCAATACAAATCTTCATATACCACCATACAGACATCTATACATACATACCACCCACACAAGCATGTTCTTGCATATTCATGATCTTAAAATATTTTTGGCATTTACATAACAATATACCTGATATCTCAACAGGCAGTGTATTTCTCCTTAGAAATTCAAATATCACTATAGAGTTAAGACACACTTCAGTATTACATATGAAAAAGGAAATCCTACATACAATCACAATTTATAGGAACATTAGGTATTACATAATTATCAACATAACAGTTTAAATTTAAGATTTTGGGGATAAACAAAATTCATGGTACACACAAATATGTTCATAAAACTTTTTGAGGTTTTATTATATCTTTATCAACAATCCATCTGTAGTACATACATGAAAGAATAGGAATAAATCTGCTATATGAAGAACAAGTTTGATCAAAAATAATGAATGTATAATGCTTCTAGAATGAAAATACAAATATATCACAATCTGGGAAATGAGCTAGTAATGTAAAATTTCTTACAAATTCTACTATCATTCAAGGTGTTGTGAATGTGGCACAACGATGGTGATCCCCGACCCTAAGTCGGTGGATTCTTGTACTGTCGCCTGACTGCTGAATCGGGTTGTTAAGGTACGGCTTAATCGACTAATTTCTGACAAGACTTGGGATAGCAGAGCATTTGTTTGGTGCTGCGCCTCGCGTTGCTGCGCTGCATCATCAAGGCGGGCTTCCAGACGCTCCAGTCGTCTGCTTATGGCAAGGTTTTCCTCCAGGCGTTCTAGTCTGAGGCAAACTTCTTGTAGCTCCCCTGGCGTAACAGCACCATCCAGAAGGTTGGGCGACCTGGCAGACCCACTGACCATGGAAGAAGTGATAGGGGGTTCTCTCATCTCAAGCATCTCCTCACTTGGCTCATCCGTATAGTCATCATCTATGTCCTCCACTTCTTGCTTGAAGAATCTCTGCTTCTTCTTCTTCGGACTGCTGCGCAACATTTTCCCCCGACGCTTCAGTGAATTTGTCCCATCTAAGTCCGCTGAAAAACAAAGTAAGTTTACCTTCAAGGAGATGTCATGTTTTAGAGAAAAGGTTTCCTATTATTTAAGTACAGGATGTCCTAAATAACTGGATATACCATTCATCTACTTCATACACAAATTACAGTTTCTACCATTTCTGTTGTCAAAACTTGCATCTGTTACCCTACTATAACATATCAATATATCATTCTATCACAAATAATGAAACCCTCCTTTTTAACTTTCCTTGCCCTCATACCACACAAACTTAGATCTCACTACCTGGTATCGGCATGCCCACAACCTTCATCACATGTCTAACTCTGGTGTAGAAAGGCCACAAAGGCAGTGTTCCAGTTGCCTCTACAGCGGCCTTGTGATGCTGGAAGCCCTGAGCTAAATTTGCCCATTTTCGCTTGCACTGCAATGCTCCTGCTTGGTGACCCTCCAGTTTCATCTGTTCTGAAACAGTCTGGGACAAATACATTTTGAAATGAGTGTTCATCTCATCTTCATAGATCATATATAAAGCATCTTATATGAAATGAGATTGTATATTAATAATTGAGGATATTATGATTGTTTTAGTGACCTTAACCTTTACTACTTAATATCTTACACACATTTCTAATAACAGGGTAACCAAAACAGAATATCCATGTTAAACTGTACATAAACAGTTTCATAATGCATCCTTTTTAAAGTTACTAGACCTAAAAGAATTGATCTCATCTAGAATCAATATTTTGCATCTATAAAATTTAAATGTAAAGTTACCTGCAATACAAGATATATGAATATACATTCATAACAACAAAAGCAAGATCCCTCAAAGAATTAAAACAACGAAAGCAAGATCCCTCAAAGAATTAAAACTATCTATCTACGGAAAACAGCACCACCAAATCATACACCAAAGAGAGTCAAGTTGAAGAACACCATTCTCCTTACCTCCCAGATTGTGTTATCATCACGGTCTGTCTCTCTATCAGTGAACCAATCTCTAAACTCCAGTAAGAGATCGAGCAGCATCTGCACAGCAGCATCACTCCACTCCATTGGACCTATTGCAGATGTCAATCGAAATAACATGATCAGGAAATAGTCATTTTCTTTAGGCATAAATTCATAGTAAATATGACTTTACAGTAATCAAACTGGGAGAAAAAAAGCACACAGTAAAGAAATCTACACAATTTTTTTCAACCAAACATTTATATTGCTGGATCTTAATCATAGATATACAAATAAAAAATATAAATAGAAGAGGAAAGTAGAATGTTATGGATATATTGTTAAAATCAATAAATAAAAATTAAGAATGTCAAAAACTTACCATCTGAAGTTATGTCCGAAAAATCCTCATCTTCTGTATCATTGTGAGTCTTGAATTCGTGTATAGTATGCTGTGCCCGTCTGTTAATAAAGGCGTCATGTTAAAAACAAAACTGACCGGAATGTGTAAACTGAAATAATATTCAATACATTTTGAGAGTTCTGATGTGACATATACAAAGCCAAGAGAGTTTAATTTTCTTCTCACATCAAAAGAAGAGATATCATACAGGTATCCAAAGACAAACTTCTTTTATTGCTTTATAAAAAAAACTATTTCAGCCAGTTATAGTAAGAAATATTGTCTGAATGTATTTGAATAAAAATGATTGATTAATTATATTCACAGCAGCTTTCTGTACTGGATTACCTGTAATATATACTCTATGTGTGGAGTAAGATGAACAGTGTATGAGAAACAACATAGTATATCATTATAGATACAGTATTACCCCTCTCTGAGACCTAGTAATGGTATGTAGTTTGTCTTCTTGTCATTATGTTGCTCATTATAAGTCCAAGGGCAGAGCTGGGACATTAAGAAAGGAGAGGGGCATGTGTGCATTTTCAGTAATGTATGTAACCTGTCTTTTTTCCATGAAATCTAAGTCAGAATTGTTCATTTTCAGTAATGTATGTAACCTGTCTTTTTGCCAACAAACCTAAGTCAGAATTATGCATTTTCAGTAACATATGTAACCTGTCTTTTTGCCATGAAATCTAAGTCAGATTATACAGCTCATATATGTACAGGGGGTGGGGGGATATGAGGAAAATGTTAGGCTCCGAGTTTTCAGAGAATGTCACACTCCTCTCGTGCACTTCATGCTGAACTGCTTACCTTTTTGTCTTTCTAATACTTGCTTAAGTTATTAGTGAACTGTTCAGAATTAACTGTTAAATGTTAAAAACTCATACATCCAAAGGGAGGGGGAAATTTACCCTTTGTGTCTTCAATCTATGCCGCTGCATGTATGTATACATGTATGGTATATGTACAGAAGGAAGGAAGGAA
>NC_061837.1:3927881-3930381 GCF_019202785.1 Penaeus chinensis
GTATGTATGTATATACAGTATGTATGTATGTATGTATATAGAGTATGTATGTATGTATGTATATACAGTATGTATGTATGTATGTTTATACAGTATGTATGTATGTATATACAGTATGTATGTATGTATGTATGTATGTATATACAGTATGTATGTATGTATGTATGTATATACAGTATGTATGTATGTATGTATGTATATACAGTATGTATATATATACATATATATATTATATATATATTATATTATATATATATTATATATTATATATATATTATATTATATATATATTATATATTATATATATTATATATTATGTATATTATATATTATATATTATGTATATTATATATTATATATTATGTATATTATATATTATATATTATATATATTATATATTATATATATTATATATTATATATATATATTATATATTATATATATTATATTATATATTATATATATTATATTATATATATATTATATTATATATTATATATATTATATTATATATATATTATATATTATATATATTATATATATTATATATATTATATATATTATATATATTATATATATTATATATATTATATATATTATATATTATATATATATTATATTATATATATATATTATATATTATATATATATTATATATTATATATTATATTTATATATATTATATATTATTTATATATATTATATATTATATATATATATTATATTATATATTATATATATTATATTATATATATATTATATTATATATATATCATATTATATATATTATATTATATATATATTACATTATACATATATACAGTGTCTATTTACATATATGCATGAAAATATGCACATATATAAGTGCCATGTCTCCGGCACTCCGCCGCCGCCGTCGGCAGCGGTCGCGGCGGCGGCGGCGTAGCGGAGACGCAGCGGCCATTACGGCTGCACGTAGCTGAAACAGCTAAACCGAGCACTTTCCTTCCACTACGCGATAACCATCTCTTTAACATCCTGTCATCACCGTCATCTTACCTTTGCGTATTCCCTTCTTATTCATGACAATTTCTCGGCCGGAAGAGGCGGTGACACGTGGAAATTGTTCCTCGTAAAGCGAGCATGAAGTCCTGTGTTTGTGCAATGGTCGCTACGCTAAGGTTCGTGGCTGCGCTTCCCGCTCGTCGCTTGGCGGCGGGAAGAGGCCGCGCGTTTGAATGGGCCAGGACGCGCTCCTCCCTCGTCGTGTTGACTGCTCTTGAGTTTTATGATTGGATATTTATTCATACGTTTGTGTGTATATATGTATATATACACATATAATTTGTGTTAATATATATTGTTATAATCCTTATTGTTGCCACTATTATTTTGTTTGTCGTTGTTGCCGTTGTTGTCGTTGTCGTTGTTGCCGTTGTTGTCGTTGTTGCCGTTGTTGCCGTTGTTGTCGTAGTCGTTGTTGCCGTTGTTGTCGTTGTTGCCGTTGTTGCCGTTGTTGTCGTTGTTGCCGTTGTTGTCGTTGTTGCCGTTGTTGTCGTTGTTGCCGTTGTTGTTGTTGTTGTTGTTGTTGTTGTTGTTGTTGTTGTTGTTGTTGTTGTTGTTGTCGTTGTCGTTGTCGTTGTCGTCGTCGTTGTCGTCGTCATTATCATTACCATTATCATTATTATTATCATTATTACTATTACTATTATTACTATTACTATTATTACTATTATTATTACTATTACTATTGTAATTATTATCATTACTATTACTATTACTATTACTATTACTATTACTATTATTACTATTATTATTAATATTATTATTACTATTATTATTATTACTATTATTATTACTGTTATTATTATTATTACTATTATTATTATTATTATCAACGCTATTGTTGGTGTTATCAGTATCATAAATATATTACTGTTATTGCGGGGATAAATGTTGCTTACTGAAGGTAATTCAAGGTTTGGAAAGTTATTTTAGAAAGCACATCTCGGAAAAAATGGCGGAATTTCCCGTGTTCAAGAAAAGTTACTGGTCCTATGCTTTCGTCAGATACTTTGATTCTTCGTGAATGTAATTATACCTTTTGGGTTCATGTTACCGAGAGCGACGCACAAATATGAGGGTAATGGGCACTACATCTTACAGAGCTTAAGAAATGCAGTAATAAACAACAGGTACAGCTGCAGCGGCCTCACATTAACCTCGAAAAGTCCACTACACCCTCACACAGCCTGAGGTTTCAATGCCCATTTCCTAAGAGTCTAGGGAATAAATAAAAGACAGGAATAGCTAGGTGTGGATTTTTGGGTTCGCATGATGCCCGAATCTGGTTTTGGGACCTGCCTGTCTTACTTCCAAACCGTAGTAACAAATACCACGGTTTGGAAGTAAGACCGTCACTGTAAGTGAGCAAACTGATAACGTGACGTCCTTGAGTTTGTTTTTGTGTTAGGCCTTGCTGGCATTGACGGTTATCTTTATCTTTCTCTTAACCCTCGTC
>NC_061837.1:3935381-3937881 GCF_019202785.1 Penaeus chinensis
AACAATAAAAAAACAATTAAGAATATTAATGATAGACCTACAAACCCAGAGGCTTCCTGAGAGGCCCGAAATCTGCAGGTTGGCTGTACATGTTTATACAATTTTACATAATTTCTTCTCTCTCCCCTACCCCTCCCCTTTATTTTTACCATCGAATTTTTTTTACCACTCTTTACCCCCCTCTCCCCCCAAAAAATAATAACAACAGCGCTAGGCCTACCCGCCAGAGGCTCCCCGAGCGGCCCAAACTCCGCGGGCTGGCTGATCAGGTGCAGGAAGGCGTCGTCCACGCGCGCCCGGTGCTCGAACAGGAAGTCCGCCAGGGTGTACACCTGCGTCCCGTCGGATAAAATCTCGATCATTTCCACGGGGACGTTATTAATGCGCAGATTGCCTGGAATTTCGTAGAGTCAAGGTTTACATTCTGGAGGGTATGTAATGTATATAGTGTGTATGTTTGTTTTCCTCTCTACTTATGTTAACTATTGGGAATTTTATTAACGGTATGGCTTGGATTTCCTCAAATTTCATAGAAGGTAAAGTTACATTCTCAAAAGATGTTAAATGTAGAACTGATTGCGGAAATTAGGGATTTGTGTTTGAATCCATCTTTCTGTCTGTATCTGATTACGCTATATATTCTTTAAAATTCTGAAATTTAAATCACTGACTAATAGATTGCAGTAATCATAATAAATTCATCTGTACCTGTAACCAAGCATATCTTTCTTGATAGATAGATAACTAGATAGATATACTACACTAACAAAATATACAGCGACACATTTAGATCCTACTTTACACCAGTATATCTTACTCTTTTCTTAACTGTGCTTTTTAACAGACGCATCGGCCGTACCTTCCAAGTCCACGGCGAAGGAGAGCGTTTTCCCAGCCAGGTTGGTCACTTGGAGTCCCTCGGCTGAAGCTATCTGCGGGTCCTGGACATCAATGGGGTCCAGGGCCATGTAATCGAGCAGGAACTCCGTGCGAAGGGCTACATTCTCAGGGGCGTCGTCGTAGAGCGGGTGTGGGGCGTCCTGGGGCACTAAGTTCACCACCTCCAGGAAGTCGGGAGACAGTAGCGTCTTTGGTTCTGAGAGGATGAAAAAAAAGGTAATGTGGTTTTAGCACTGTGGAAGTCTGTAAATGGATCTGTATAAGGAGGAATCCTAATGTTTTTCATACGTACAAAAACACCCACAAAAAACAACAACGAATGGCCATATCTTTCTGTTAATTCAATGGAGAGTTTTGAGTAAACTTTGGCAAAAAAAATGTATATATGAAAAAACGGGAAACAAAGTTGTCTCATATTTTAATCAATTTATTGCTATGAGCTCTACGTTGTTTTTTTTCTGCCATAGTTGTACTTTTAGGAGACCCTACCTCTGCCATCCCTGAGCGTAGCCGACGGGTCCTGAGCCTCGAGTGCATAGCGCCAGATGTCGAGGAGAGACGAGGCTTCCCCTTCGTCCACGATCTTGGGGATTTCGGGGAGACTCTGGGTTGACTCTGCGGCTGACAGTCCTTGTGGCTGTTCTGTTTCTAGCTCTATTTGTAGAGCTTTTAGCGTGGCTTCGTCTGTTTCTGATACCGCCTGGGTCAGCTCTGAGAGGTCCTGAACTGACTCTGAAGGTTCTTTAACTGTTTCCGACGCCGCCTGCTCCTGTGCGGGCTCCGGCAGGGTTTGCTCTACTTCCTGCTCTGCTTGGAGAGGTGCTAGTGGTGTGTCATCTGTTTTTGACACGATTTGGACCTGAACCGACTCGGAAGGAATGTGATCTTCCGGAGCAGTTTCAATAGGATCCACCAGTCCGTCCTCCGTTTCCAACACGACCTGAACAGGATCAGACTGGATACTATAAACTCCAGGAACTATTTGAACATCTTCTGACTCCGCTCGATCCGATGCCGCTCCTGCTTGAATCGATTCCAGCAGTTCCAAGTCCGAATCCGAAACTGCTACCACCTCTGCTTCAGTTGCTTCTTGCTGTGCTTTCACGGATCCGGACAAGTCATGACCGTCTTCGACCAGCGCTTGCTCGGACTCTCGCAAAACCTCCGCTGTTTCCGGGTACGTCTGCGTTTCTGTCTGAAGCGAATCCGTTAACGTTTGGTCCGCCTTTGCGACGCTCTCTGACGGTGTCTGATCGAACCCGTTTTGTTCCTGAACTGATTCTGGCACAATGGCAACTGCTTCTGGAACAAAGTCATCCATTTGTTCACTTGTCTTGAGAGATGGGTGAGCTTCGGCTTGGAGATCTGGCGGAAGAAAAAGGGTACAGTTGGTGACCGGAGGGGGAAGATATAAAACAGGGAATGATAATACCGCAAGATCTGGTAGGATCGTGAAAATGCAAAATGGGAAGCAATAATCATGACAAGATCCGGCAGCTTATCCCACGAGCCGCACTCTTAAACAGATAAATAAATACATGAACGGACATCCACAAACAAACAAACATACATGCACAAGGTCATCCAACCGTAACTTTAA
>NC_061837.1:3947881-3955381 GCF_019202785.1 Penaeus chinensis
TCTTTCCCGCCAAAATTGGTGACGTTGAGGAACTCGGGAAACGCCATCCTCGGGTCGTGGATGTCGATGGGCTCAAGGACGAGGTAGTCGAGGAGCAACTCGGCGCGAAGGGCGGCTGCTTCGGGGGCGTCGTCGTAGAGAGGGTGAAGGGCGGCCTCTTGAGGGACGAGGTGCGCCATTTCGAGGAAGTCGGGGGAAAGGACGGTCTTCGGGACTAAAAGAGAATGGTGGATTTATTTATACATTTTTTTTTTTTTTATCTGTTTATTTACTTTTTTTCTGTTTTTGTTATTGTTTTTATTATTTATTCATTTTATTTTATCATTTTATTTATTGTTATTTTATCATTTATTGTTATTTATATTTTCTTTTTCTTTTTTTGTTAGAAACGGTTTGTATTTCTATTCATTTTATTTTATTATTTATTTATTGTTATTAATCTTAGTTTTTCTTTTCTTATTGTTTATTTTGTTCTTTTTTGTTATTATTTAATTTAAAATTTTATTTTTGGATATATTTGATCTATCTCTAATTTTAAATTAAATTTCTGGATATATCTTATTATTTTCATTTTTAATGATCCCTATTATCTTTATTCTTTTCTTTTATCTTTTATCTCTTTCCTACTTTTATTTATTTCATAAAAAAACTGACAAAAACCTTTCTTTTTCACGCAAGATACGTTA
Organism: Penaeus chinensis; assembly: GCF_019202785.1. Taxonomy (NCBI): domain Eukaryota; kingdom Metazoa; phylum Arthropoda; class Malacostraca; order Decapoda; family Penaeidae; genus Penaeus; species Penaeus chinensis. The sequence goes on from NC_061837.1 coordinate 3,948,568, forward strand.
TCACAAACCATTTTCTACATCCTAAATAAATTGATAAATTAATTAATTGATTAAATAATAAAATCCTATGATACTATACATCCTAAAACCCTTTTTATTATATACATAAAACTCAATATAAACCTTTATATTTTACTACGCCGCCAGCCGATATACCCTAAAATCTCCCTTTTTCCTAAACTGCGCCTCCACAAACAAACACCTCAAACAAACCAACAAACAGACAAACCAACAAATAGGTAAACAAATAAAATCCCGAAACGTATGAAATCCCAAACGCCTTTACCTCTATCCTCCTTCAGTGTCGCCTCCGGGTCCTGGTGCTTGATCGCGTGGCGCCACACCTCGAGGAGCGAGGAGGACTCTCTCTCCTGCACGAACTTGGGGATCTTGGGCACCGTCAGAGGGGAGTCTCCGGCGAGGACTTCGGCAGAAGGCGCGGCTGGCGTCGGGATGTCTGGGGAAAGGGAGGTTTGGTTTCCGTTCAGTTGAAAGGCTTATTATGAACGAATAGTAATTGATCAGAAGGGATGAGGCCCGAAATCTGTAGGTTGGCTGTACATGTATATCACATTATAGAATTTATACTCCCCCCGCCTTTTTTTCCATTTCTTACACACCCCAAAAAAAATATATATAAATTATTAATAATAATGATAATAATAATAATAACAATGACAGGCCTACACACCCAGAGGCACCCCGATAGGCCCAAAATCTGCAAGTTGGATGTACATGTATATCACATTTATCCAATTTTGCATCATTCTTACTCACTCCCTCCCCCCCCCCCCCCTTTTTTTTTTTTAACCATCGACTGTCTTTTTAATAATTTATCCACCCCACCACCCACAAAAAAGTAATAATGATAAACAATAATAATAATAGCGCTAGGCCTACCCACCCAGAGGCTCCCCGAGCGGCCCGAACTCCGCGGGCTGGCTGATCAGGTGCAGGAAGGCATCGTCCACGCGCGCCCGGTGCTCGAACAGGAAGTCCGCCAGGGTGTACACCTGCGTCCCGTCGGATAAAATCTCGATCATCTTCACAGGCACGTCGTTGATGGTCAGTTTACCTAGAAAGGAGATTCGTGGGGTTCATAAAGACGATTCGGCAGGATGAGATGAAGGGAAAATAAGCGTGGTACTGAGTGTATGTGTGTGTGTCGTGGTCATGCTTTAAGATAAGGATAATATTGGGAAAAAAAACAAAATTATGCGAGGCAAAATAAGCACAAAATGAATAAAGTTAAGACACAATTTTAGTTTTATCATTCATGAGGTTAAAGATAATATTGTAAAAAATAATGATAATAAAAAAATAACATTAGCATACAATTACAGTTTTATCAATGAAGTTTAAGATATTACTGAAAAAATGGTAGTAGTACCCCCCCCCCACACAAGGACACATAGCCCACAACAAACAAACAAACAAAAACCAAACAACAACAACCTTCCGAGTCCGCCGCGAAGGAGAGCTGGTGCCCGGCGAGATTCGTGACGCTGATGCCTCCCGGGGAACTAATGTTAGGATCCTGCACGTTTATAGGCTCCCGCACGAGGTAGTCCAAGAGGAACTCATTCCGGAGGGCCACGTTCTTGGGGGAGTCGTCGTAGAGGGGGTGAGGGGCGTCTTGGGGGACGAGGTTGCCCATTTCAAGGAAGTCGGGGGACAGGATAGTCTTGGGGACTGGGAGGGGCAAGGGGCGGGGACAGAGGGAAAAGGGGGCGTTGTTTATGGTTAGAAAATACACTTCGGTGAAAATAATAATAAAAAAGAATACACAGCAATGAAATCAATTAAAAAAAAACACTGATGAAAATACTTTATGAAAGAGTTATGAAAAAATATATATAATAAAAAATACACCTCAACGAAAAGACTTCATATATGAAAAATACACCAAGGAGAAAAAGGAAATTCTCAACGATTAAAGAAAATAATCCTACACTCCTACTAGCCTAGGAACCGAAGGCATCTCGGCAGTACCTGTGTCCTCCCTAAACGCCAGAGAGGGTTCCTGCTCCCTGAGGGCATGGCGCCAGAGACTGAGGAGTGAAGAAGAGTCCTCGGCATCCACCTGGTGAGGGATCCTTGGCAGGGGCGTGTCGAAGAAGTCCTTTGTAGGGGTAGGAGGCTCAGGGATATCTGTTTGAGGGGAAAGTTTAAAGAAGAGAGAATGATTAGAGAAGGAATTCAGTCGCGGTTATAAAAATGATAGCAATACGGTATATTGTAATGTTCTACGTATCATAAAATCTGCTGAATGTATTTACAATTCTATCATAAGGACTGATATTCATTATATTATATGTCGAAAAAAAAAAAAAATTCGTTTAGTGTGCTCAGAAAATATTGTTTATGATACTGAAAAATTCAGTTCATTTCATAACACCAGCGAAGTGACCCTTCCAACGATGACGCAATTGAGGTGAGCCACAAATTGAACCACGAGTAAAGACTGTTGCATTATCAGAACCGAACCATGGGTATAAACATACTGGCTATGGAATCATCTAAACTAAACTACACATACAAAACTAACGGTCATTCATCATTTATCCAAGTTAAACTACTCATATAAACCGAGAAGACATTATCAAACCATCTGATATAAACCACGACCTGCAAATTAAACACCCATCCCGCCATCTGGCCTAATCCACGTAAACTCATATAAACTTATCCACATAATCCAACCCACGTAAACTAATCAATTTAATCTACTCCACGTAAACTGATCCATTTAATCTAATCCACATAATTCAATCCACGTAAACTAATCCATTTCATCTAATCCACGTAAACTAATCCATTCAGTCTAATCCAACGTAATCCAATCCACATGACCTAATCCACACAACCTCACACACACCCAAACCCACCCAAGGGCTCGCCGAGGGGACCAAACTCGGCAGGCTGGCTGACGAGGTGGAAGAAGGCCTCATCCACTCGAGCTTTGTGGGTAAAGAGCAGATCCTCCACCGTGTACACCTGCGTCCCGTCTTCGAGGATCTCCACCATCTCCACCGGGACGCCGTTGATGCTGATCTTGCCTGCGGAGAGGAAGGCAAGTTGCGTTTCACTATCGGTGCTGTTGGCGTTGTTACTGCCACGCTGTTAGTATTACTGGTTTTGTTATTTTTGTTGTTGTCTTTATTGCTGTTGTTGATGTTGTTGTTGTTATTATTATTATCATTATTATTATTATTATTAATATTATTATTATTATTATTATTAATTATTATTATTAGCAGTAGTAGTAGTAGTAGTGGTAGTAGTGGTAGTACTACTACTACGATGATGATTATCATTATTATTATTATTATTATTATTATTATTATTATTATTATCATTATCATTATTATTATCTTTATTGTTACAATATTTATCATTATTCATAAGTAGTATTATGTTATTGTCAATCATTAGCATCAAAAGTTGGAATAGAATTTCAATTTACTCTATATGATATGAATACTATTCGTTATGCTAGAATTGCAATAGAGAATAAAAAAATAAACATAAATATCCATTACCTAATAATACTAAGAATACCAACAAAGACAACAATAATAATAACAACAACAATAACAACAACAGTAACGGCAACAACAACAATAACAACAAATAAAACATAAAAAGTCCAGTCCTCCGCACGCACCTTGTGCATCGGCAGCGAAGGTTAATTTCTTCCCGGCAAGGTTGACCACACTGATTCCTTCAGGCGAGGATATTTCAGGATCCTGGACATTGATCGGCTCCTGGACCAAGTAGTCGAGTAGGAATTCCGTCCGTAGGGCCACGTTCTCAGGGGCGTCGTCGTAGAGAGGGTGAGGGGCGTCTTGGGGAACCAGATTCATGACGATAAAGTAGTCCGGTGAAATGAGGGTCTTCGGCTCTGCGGGAGAAGAGGTTCGGTTAAGTGTTAATCTGTGAAGGACTCTCTGTATATTTGTTAATCGGTGAAATACTTTGTTTATTTGCTAATCTGTGAAATGGTTTCTGTTTATTCGTTAATCTATGGAATATTTTAAATTCTTTTGTTAATCTGTGAAATACTTTCTGTTTATTTGTTAATCTGTGAAATACTTTGTTTGTTTGCTAATCTGTGAAACACTTTCTGTTTATTTGTTAATCTGTAGAATACTTTATATTTATTTCTTAATCTGTGAAATGCTTTATATTTACATGTACGTGCCTCAAGGAGAAACACTGTCGTAGAACTTGCATGAAAGGAAAACGAGATGGTACGATATAGGCCTACCTCTACTATCTCTGAGTGTAGCGGCAGCGTCCTGGTGTCTCAGTGCGTGACGCCATAAGTTCAGCAGTGAAGAGGACTCTCCTTCTTCAACGAGCTGGGGAATTCTGGGGACTGTCAGGAGAGGCTCTGTAAGACCCGTGGGTTCTTCAGATTCAAAAGCCTGTCCTGTTGTGTCCTGCTCTTCTGGCTGGTACTGTGGGATTTCTGTGGCGTTAACGACATCTTCAGTAGGATCAGGCCTTTCGGTTCCTATGGAAATTTCATCTACTTCCGATGCCTTGTCTGTTGGGAGACCTGGTTCTTTGCTCGGGACTGGCTCTGCAGGATTCGTTACTTCGTTAAAAGAGGAGTCCTTAGAAACCACGGCTTTTGCGACAGGAAGTGGTAAACTTGTCGTACTTGGTGTATCCGTTACTGGATCTGTGTTTTCTTCTTCGATCTTCGTGGCTTCTGAGGTTTCACTCGTACTTGTCACTTCAGGAACAGACACCAGCCCTTAAGGAGTAAAACTTCATTGCATATATGGCAAATTTCATACATACACAGAAACAAAAAAACGGGGGACAAGTGGATGATCATACATAATTATAAATCATTCAGAAACAACTTTTCTAAACATCTAATTGTAAATAAAGTAAAAATACGACAATAAAATAGATTATAAAACCTTTAAAAAAAACTATATGCTTACCATGTTTCTGGACGAATAACCCTTCGTTCGTTCTTGGAAGAGCGTGAAGGATCTCATCAACCACGTGGCGGTGATCGAAAAGGAAATCTGACAGGGTGAGGACCACTGTCCCATCGGATAAGACGTCGAGGCCTTCTACCGGTACCCCATTGACGGTCAGGTTGTCTGCAAATGATTGCTCACTTACATGTGTGGATTGGGTATTGTTTATCAGAGCCTGGTGATATTGTATAATGGACAGAAAACGCCATTCACAAGTCATGCATTACATACATGTTTACGTAAGACACAAACCATTAGAATCCACAGAGAATATGAGTTCCTTCCCTCCGAGATTGGAAATAGCAAGTCCTTCAGGCTGAATCATTCTAGGGTCCTGGAAGTCGAAAGGCTCCAAGACCAGGTAGTCTAGGAGGAATTCCTTACGAAGAGCTGCGGCTTCGGGTGTGTCTCCATACAGCGGATGTGGGGCATCTTGGGGCACTAAGTTCACCATTGTGAAGTAATCAGGAGACAGAATAGTCCCAGGAACACCTAAAAAGAAAACAGAATTTAAGAATATTCAACCACAATTTTTAAATTTATTTCAAACTATAAGTAAACAAATTATATCGAATACAAGGTTATGAAACACTACCTATTTCTGCTCCTGAAGAGTTAGTTTCACTGTGGCTGAGAGCTTCCTTCCATATGTCTAGCAAAGCGATGTCGACTTCTTCCGTGGCCACCGGTATTTGTGGGATAACATTTTGTTGCCTCTCTACCAGGAGATCCTCTGAGTAAACACTTTCGACTAATGTGTCCTGGGGCAGGATATGTTCTTTTCCTGCAATGTCCAGAGAGTGACTGAGTGCTTCTGGTGTCTCTGTATCATTAGCATTTGTGAGTCGTGTTTCTGTCTCAACCATAACACCTGCATGAGCGTTGTCAGTATCTATGGAATGCAAAGGTGAGAGATTCGTAACGACTTCAACTTGAGGGATTTCTTCTGGATGGGTTTCTAAAGGTGCCTCGGCCATAATCTTAGTCTTTGGAAGAGATTCTGCCAAACTCCTAAGTGGAATTTCTGTCCTTGGGATGATATTTTCGTGACTATCGAATGACAACTCTGTATCAAGCAGAGGTGTTGTGGGGATTTCTGTCTCTGGTACAGCAACAGGGGCCCTTGGATTTTCAGAGTCAGTTTCATTCTCCAGCGTGAAGTCCTGAGACAGTTCGTCCATAGATTCCGTTGTTGGAGGAGGCTTTTGCAGAGATTTGAACAGGGTCTCGGTAACTGGTTCCGGTTCCACTGACGAAACCTCGAACGGAGTCTCTGTAATGGGGATGAGAACATGTGCTGAGAGACCTTTCTGTTCCTCTTCTTCATTTACAGGATCAAGAGACGCAGTTTCGAAAAGGGTTTCTGTTTGTGGATTCATGTCCTCAGGAGCTATTTCCACTGTTGGCCCTGTTGCTGGAATAACCACTGGTGACTCATTGTGGGTTTTTGATTTTTGTTCAAGATCCGTGGACGAAGACTTCATTGAAATAGACGTTACGGCACTGGCTTCCTCTATGGATGGGTCCCACGCGGCCTCTGTTGCTGGAACTATATCAACCAATGCAGGCTCAGCCACTTCTGTGATTCCTTCGAATTCCACTTGGCTTACGAACACCGAATCCGTCACAGGTATGGGCTCTTCTGGCGATGGCTCATAGACAAAATCTGTGACAGGATCTACTTCGACTGTCGAGGTTCTCACAGGAATTTCCGTCTGTGGCGCCGGTTCCTCTTCTACCAGGGGACCAGAGAACGTCTCTGTTACCGACTTCGACTCCACTTCGTTGGTGCCTTTGGGTGACGCCGTCTT
>NC_061837.1:3967881-3972881 GCF_019202785.1 Penaeus chinensis
GAGAGAAGGGGATTGGGAAATAGGAACGATAAAGAAAGGGGACGGAGGGAAGGAGAAGAAAGAGAAGAAGAAAGTAGGAGGGAGGAGGAATAGGTGGGGAAAGGGAAGGGCCGAGGGGAAGGAGATGGAGAAGGGAGGAGGGGGAAAGAGGTTGGGAAACGAAACAGGGTAAGGGCGAATAGCGTGACAATTTGGAAATGGGAGGGGAAAGGGAGAAGGAAATGGGGAAGGAAGAATAGAGAAAGGATAGGGACAAGGTTAAAGAATTTGAAGAGGGGAGAGGGAAAGCAGATGGAAACGAAGGAGGGGAGAAAGGAAGGAATGAAAATGGCGAAGAGTAGATAGAGAAAGAAAGAGAGACAGAGAAAGAGAGAAAGAGCGAGAGAGAGAGAGAGAGAGAGAGAGAGAGAGAGGGGGGGAGGGGGAGGGGGAGAAGTTGTCCTGCGACTCCTGGGAAAGTCCGAGATAGGAGAGGAAGAGAGGGTAAGGGAGAACGGGGAGGGGGGGGGGAAGGGGGGATGGCCTGGGATTCCCTTCCGCCTCGAAGGGCCGGTCCGGAGGCGAGGGAAGGCTGGGCCGCTGGATTCGGTGTCTGTCTGCGGGGACGCGGTTGGGGCTGTTGCCATGTTGTTTGGATCACAAACACACACACACAGACATATATATATATATATATATATATATATATATATATATATATATATATATATATATATATATGTATGTATGTATGTATATATACATACATACATATATAAATGTGTATATATATACATATATATATATGTATGTATATATATATACATATATGTATGTATGTATGTGTATATATATGTATATATATGAATGTGTGTGTATATGTGTATATATGTATGTATATATATAGATATATATATATATATATATATACATATATATATATGTAAATATATGTATGTATGTAGGTATATATATATATATATATATATACATATATATATATATATATATATATATATATATATATATATATATGTATGTATGCACATATATAAAGATCGAGAAAGAGAGAGAGAGAATGTGTGTGTGTGTGTGTGTGTGTGTGTGTGTGTGTGTGTGTGTGTGTGTGTGTGTGTGTGTGTGTGTGTGTGTGTGTGTGTTTGTGTTTGTGTTTGTGTTTGTGTTTGTGTTTGTGTTTGTGTATGAGTGTACGCGCTTGTATATATATTCGCGAGTGTCTCTGTCCTCAGAGTGGATTTACGAGAAACATAAAGCATTTGAACTTCCTCTGCGTGTTGACCGAGCGAAACAGAGAGACACTGTGTTCCTCCCTGGCAGGTCCACAAGCTTTTTTATTTAACGAAACAGAATAACACAGAGAAACGAGATACACCGTTGAGAAGGCAGAGAGAAAGATAAGAATAAGAAAAATAAGAAGAAGAAGAAAAAAAGATTATCAATTGAATTCCTAAAAGAAAAGGCATTTTGGAAATTCGAAGAAGACCAGATATTTTAAAACTCTGGATGAAATTCGGTAATAATAATAAGTTATTTTTTGAGTTTCAGAAAAGAAAAGTCATTCAAAATCTTCAAGAAGAAAAGATATTTGAAAATTCTGAACGGAATAAAGTAATAATTATTAAGTTATTGGTGGATTTAAAAAAAAATTGAGATAATGTAATAACACGGGAGAAGTTGGCATGACAGATGCCCTTTGACACGAAATCATTGCAGTGTGTCAAGGGCTTCAGGATCCTGTTGCATGTACCCTCCCCCCCTCCCCTCCTCAACCCCCACCCCTCTCTCTCTCACCACCTCAACCCTCTCTCTCTCTCTCTCTCTCTCTCTCTCTCTCTCTCTCTCTCTCTCTCTCTCTCTCTCTCTCTCTCTCTCTCTCTCTCTCTCCCTCTCTCTCTCCCTCTCTCTCTCTCTCTCTCTCTCTCTCTCTCTCTCTCCCTCTCTCTCTCCCTCTCTCTCTCTCTCTCTCTCTCTCTCTCTCTCTCTCTCTCTCTCTCCCTCACCTTTGACTTTTCTACCCCCCCTGCTCCTCCTCCCCCACTTCCCGTTTCTCAAACCCCTGTTATCCCCCCTCTCCAGTTCCCTCTTCACCGTATATATTCCTATGGTCCCTCTTCCCCCCCCCCCCTTCTTTCCCCTTCCTCACCCCCCCCCCTCCTACTTCAACCCGCTTCTCTTCACCCCCACCTTCCCCTGCCTTTCACCCCCCTCCCCATCCCCTCCTCCCCTTATCTCTCCTTCTAATCCCTTCCCCCTCCCCCTTCCCCTTCCCCTACTCCACACCACGTCTCCCCCCCTACCCACTCCCACCCCCCACCCCTCTCTTTCTTGAGGACGAAAGACGGTATCGGGTGACAGAGTCATCTAGCGGTGGCTTCCGATATTAAATTTACTTCGACAGCTTTATGTCAGTTAGCGTCTACGAAAACCTCAAGCTTGTCGGTCTGTCTTTCCTTTCTTCTGTTTTCTTTGTTCTTTTTTTTTCGATGAGTTCTTTTGTGTTTTTTTTTTTTCTCTCTTTTCTCTTTTCTGTTTTTTCTCTTCTTTTTTTTCTTCTTCTTCTTCTTGTTTCCTCCCACCCTCCCTCCTCTCTCTTTCTCTCTCTTTCTTTCTCTCTCTCTCTCTCTCTCTATATATATATATAACTATCTATCTATTTAACTATCTATCTATCTCTTTCTCCCTCTCTCTCTCTATTCTCCTTCCTCCCCTCCCTCCCTACCTCCCTCTCTCCCTCTCTCCCACGCTCTCCCTCTCTCTTCATCTCTCCCTCTCTCTTCATCTCTTCCTCTCTTGCATTTCCCACCAATTCCTCCTTCGCCAGATTAAGGTAACCCGCTCAAGGCAAGCACAGATATCCTTGCTTGTGAAATACTTGAAGGGAGGAAGGCAAGGGCGGGTGGGTGGGGGGGGGGGTGAAGGGAAAGGGAAAGGAAAGGGGAAAGGAAAGAGAGAGAGAAGGGCAAAGGAATGGGGGTTTGGAGGGAAGGGAGAAAAGGGAAGAGGAAGGGGAATGAAGGAGAAGGGGAAAGCGAAGGGAGAGTGATGGTGGGGGAAGGAGGAAGAGAGAACAGAGGAAGGAAGGAAGGAAGGAAATGAGGTGTTGGGCAAAGGGAGGAGATGAAGGGGAAAGGAGGACGAAGACGAAGGGAAAATAAAGAGAGGACGAAAAGAGGAAACGGAATACGAGGAGGACGAAGAAGGGAGATGGATGGCAAAGAAGAACGAAGATGGATGGAAAGAAAAGGAGGGAGGAAGGGAGAAAATAGGGTGGGTTGTACACGAGAGCAAAGCGGATATGTGGATAGAGAGAGAGACGGAAAAAAGGAAGAAGAAAATGAATAGGATAAATGGACACAAAGGGAAGGCGACTCCGAAACGTCAGAGAAAAGGGTGAAATCCAGTTATGATTCATATTCTTGACTTTTGAACTTTTCGATGAAATGTTCTACCATGAATAATATTAATGGGCTTGTGTGGGTTTTCTTTTCTTTCTTTTTCTCCTTCTCTTTCCTCTTCTCCTAACGACCTAACTGCTAAAAGGAGAAATCCACAGGTAAGTATGTTTTTAATGTATGTTATATCCATATTCTATTTAATAATTTTCATGCCGACGTATTCAAATGTAGGTGTTTTCCTGCCAATCACCTCCGAAAAGAATGGTAGATAATTTTGTTTCATTCTGTTTTCGATCTTATGGTATTGTAGTCTAAAGGCGAAGAATCTCATTATCTGCGTCATGTGCCAAACCTAGTTTTTTTTCGTTAATAGGCGAAATTCTACAATTTATTTATAATTCTTATCTCCCCCCCCTCTCTCTCTCTCACTCCCCCCCCCCCTCTCTCTCTCTCTCTCTCTTACTCTTTCTCTTTCTCTCTCTCTCTCTCTCTCTCTCTCTCTCTCTCTCTCTCTCTCTCTCTCTCTCTCTCTCTCTCTCTCTCTCTCTCTCCTTTTCTCCTTTTCTCCTTTTCTCCTTCTCTCTCTCTCTCTCTCTCTCTCTCTCTCTCTCTCTCTCTCTCTCTCTCTCTCTCTCTCTCTCTCTCTCTCTCTCTCTCTCTCTCTCCCTTTCCCTCTCCCTCTCCCTCTCCCTCTCTCTCTCTCTCCCTCTCTCTCTCTCTCTCACTCACTCTCGAGCCACAGCACCTTTGACCGATGGATTCGGCTTCATCATGGGAGAGAAACACACTATTTAAATATCTTGCTAAAGCGGTTTCGAAACAGCTTCATCACGGGGCCATTCGCACTATTTAAATATCTTGCTAAAGCGGTTTTAAAGATTTTCAGAGGGTCGTTCGCACATCTCAAATATCTTAATGAAACGGTTTCGAATTCTGATTCGAAGCTTCAGCTTCAGCTTCCCTCTTGTCCGTGATTTCACTTCGACACGAAAAATTACGATTTTTTTGTTTTTGTGGATGTTAATAATGATAACAAGAATAAGAGTGATAACAAGAATAATAAAAATGATAACAAGAATAAGAATGATAACAATAGTAATAAAAATGATAACAACGACATCATAAAAGATACAACAGTCTCAGTTCAGTCCAGATCCTTGAGCATATTATGAAGCATTTAGCGATGACCTGTAGAACTGCTTTTGTTATATCATAAATTTTTAGAGGAGGAAATAAAAGTCGCAAAAAGTAGTTACGAAATTTTGGCAGAACTTTAAACTTTTATATTTTTAATGAAGCCATTTAGTTTCTATTGATGTTATTTTATTGCTGTTGTTATCATCCTTATCATCATCATCGTTATTATCATTATCATTATTAATAACATCATTATCATCATTATTACGATTATCACTAGATGCGTTCCAGTATTTATTATCATTACTATTATCATTATTATCATTATTGATATTGTTATTGTTATTATTATTATAATTATCATTATCATTATTATTATTATTATCATCATCATTAGCAATAGTAGTAGTAGCAGTATTACCGTTATTCCATCTTTCTTATCATCATCATCATCATTATCGTTTCCAT
>NC_061837.1:3985381-4005381 GCF_019202785.1 Penaeus chinensis
GAGTGGCCACAAGGACAAAGGCTCGACCCCAAAAGATTTATGGCAGCCTCTTCCACCCGGCCTGCCACGCGCACCTCTTTTCCCGAATGAATAGACGCAAACACCATTTTTTACGTCAGTTATGTGGTTGGCAGAACAGTGGCAAATGTTTTGGCAGAATATAGATATGGTGGGGAATTTACGGTGAATGTCAACGTGTGTGTGTATGTGTGTGTGTGTATTATATATATATATATATATATATATATATATATATATATATACATATATACATATATATACATATATATATACATACATATATATGTATATATATATATATACATAATACACACACACGTTAACATTCACCGTAAATATATATATATATATATATATATATATATATATATATATATCACCGTATATATATCTCTACACACGCACACACACACACACTCAAGCACACACAAATATACATACACACACACACACACACACACACACACACACACACACACACACACACACACACACACATACACACACACACACATACATAAACACACACACACACACACACACACACACACACACATATATATATATATATATATATATATATATATAGATATAGATATATATATGTATATATATGTATATATATATGTGTGTATATGTATATTTATATATATACATATATATCTTCATATATATAAACATATATATACATATATATATATATATATATATATATATATATATATATATATATATATTCATATATATAAACAAACAAATATGTATATACATATATATTGTTTATATATATATATATATATATATATACATATATAGTGTTTATATATATATATATATATATATATATATATATAAACACACACACACACATACATAACATGTATCCACACACATACCCCATGGGAAGAGCGTGCCCGTCGAGGCCCGCGTCGCAGGCAGCCCGCAGCGTCGCAGGCAGCCCGCAGACGGCCCCCGGGCGCGCGAACGGGCATCGAAGCCACAAAGGATATCGGATGGCGGAGCGCAAGTGTGCCCAGCTCCTCCCGCGTGATTCGTAAGTACATGCCACGCTCATCAGGCATTTATTTGCAATCAGCGTTAATTGGGTAATAAGTGACTAGCCCGGGGTAGGAGACAAGTGTATGTGTCGCTGGTGAAAGGGTTTTTCCTCCAATGGGATAAAGTTCGCATGACGTTTTGCTTTTGTTCTGATCAAGGGGCAGGAATTGATACGGATTCATTATCAATTTTTTGTATCTATATTTTTTGTTATCATCATGACTTGTCTTCGTTACCGGGATCTTCCAGGAGAAAAAAATATTCATCCCTTTCGAACTCGAAAAAAAAAAAAAGATAGAGAGTTGAGATAAATACTATCCTTTCCTTTTAAACCAAAAGCGATTTTTTTCTTAAAATCCTCATCCTATCCTATCCATGACCCACGCGGCCCGAGGACATAATCATTTCATACCCTACGCCCGCCAGTCTCCACGCCCGCCCATCTCCACGCCCGTCCCCGTTACTGTTATTTCCTTACTGTTACTTCCCCGAGCTGTCACTTCCCTGGCCTCCACTGACTACTTACAAAACCTTCCATAAGGGCGAGTTTCCCCTCACTCGACGAGCTCCCGGTGGCGAGAGGATAACAGGTCTGGTCAGTTTGTCTCTCGCTCCCTCACACGCGCCTCCCTCGCTCTCTCTCTCTCTCTCTCTCTCTCTCTCTCTCTCTCTCTCTCTCTCTCTCTCTCTCTCTCTCTCTCTCTCTCTCTCTCTCTCTTTCTCCCACTCTTACATTCTTCGTTATCAAATACACGAGCATGGGGTGAGTTTTGTCGTTTCCTTAATGGGTCCTCCTCTTCTTCCACCCCATTTTCATCCTCTGCTTCATTCCTTTCTCTCTTTCTTTTTCTTTCTTCCTTACTTTATTTATTTATTTATTTAATTTCTTCTTCTTCTTCTTCTGCTGCTGCTGCTGCTGCTGCTGCTGCTGCTGCTGCTGCTGCTCCTCCTCCTCCTCTTCCTCCTCTTCCTCCTCTTGTTCCTCTTCTTCTTCTTCTTCCTCTTCACCCTCCTCCTCCTCCTCCTCCTCCTCCTCCTCCTCCTCCTCCCTCCCTCTCCTTCCCCCTCGTAGACTCCCTCATTCTCCCCTACAAAACGCCCACACGCCCACCTCCCTCAATACAACATGCCCCCCTTCCTCTCCCCCACTCCATACCCAACGTCACCATCCCGCACACATCCATTTCCGACACTATACCCTTATTTCTGCTAGTCACTATATACAGTCTCCTTCTCTGCTTCTCCACCATATCATCTTCTCCTTCATTCGTTCCTTCTTTCTCTCTTTCCTTCCTTCCTTCACTCATTCATTCATTCGTTCCTTCTTTCTCTCTTTCCTTCCTTCCTTCATTCATTCATTCCTTCTTTCCTTCTTTCTTTCTTTCTTTCCTTCCTTCACTCACTCATTCATTCATTCATTCTTTCCTTCTTTCTCTCTTTCCTTCCTTCACTCACTCATTCATTCATTATTTCCTTCTTTCTCTCTTTCCTTCCTTCCTTCGCTCATTCCTTCCTTCCTCCTTCCTTCCCTCTCTCCTTCTGTCTTTCTCTCCTTCTCTCCCTCTCCCCCCCCCCCCCAACACTGCCCCCCTCCACCCCGGGCACGCAATACCCCCCTTCCTCCCACCCAGTCTGCAACATCCCTCTGCAACAAACCACTATCCCAAAGCCACACAATCTTGCCTTCTTGCAACACCATCAACAGGGCGTGAACGAGATAGTGACCTCCAGTTAACTGCAATGCCTTTTTTGTTGCTCATTGTTGCAATTCGTTAAACAGTAGTTATGTGTGTAATTTTATGTAAGTGTATTTTTATGTATGTATTTCTGTGTATGTTTTTTGTTGTATGTATTTTTATGTATGTATGTGTATGTATGTATCTTTGTTTATGTATATTTATGGATGTATTTTTGTGTATGCATTTTCCTGTATGCATTTTGTGTGTGTGTGTAGGTTTACGTATGTACTTATACGTATTTATGTTTATGTAAATATTTCTATGTATGTATTTTTGTGCATGTATTTGGATGTACGTATTGTTGTGCATGTATTTCCATGTACGTATTTGTATGTACGCATTTCAGATCTTTAATAGGCCCGTTTTCTATATCCTACTGGATTACTTGTTCAATAATCACGATAAAGTTGACAATACTTTACACTTAATGAACACTCATAACATACACTAGATTAATATTATAGTTTTGTTATTATTACAACTATTACAATTCTGCTACTACAGATACTGTTATTTTTTACTATAATTATATAACTGATTAGAATAATCCTAAAAATTATACTTATAATCGTAATTACTATCGTTATTATTATGATGATGATAGTATGATTATTATCATTAATATTACTGTCTTTATTTTATCCATTAAATTACAATAACAATGAGAATAATGATAATGATTATGATGATAAGGATAATGATCAGAATAATAATAGTAATGATAATGATGACAATAATAAAAGTAATGATAATGATGATAATAACGATAATAAAAATGAAAATGATGATGATGATGATGATGGTGATGATGATGATGACGATGATGATGATGATGATGATGATGACGATGATGATGATGATGATGATGATGATGATGATGATGATGATGATGATGATGATGATGATGATGATGATGATGACGATGATGATGACGATGATGATGATGATGATGATGATGATGATGACGATGAGGACGACGATGATGATGATGATAATAATAATCATATGATAACGGTAACACTGTAAAACAAAAAAAACAAAACAACTATTATTAATAATACTATTTTTTCGATACTACAATACCAATTATGGTAACGTTAGTGATGACACCAGAATCATTAACATCTGAAAATGTAAATGACTTTGAAAGATCAGTACTGAAGTAGGGTTTTAAAAACTGTTAAACAAGTCTCCCCTTCCGATCGAAGTCAAGGAGGACATCGAATGAAGTCATTTCTCTTTTTTTGGAAAATATACGTACGACATCCCCCCCCCCCCCCCACACACAAAAAAAAAAACAAAAAAAAAAAACAATGATAATAAAATGAAGATGAAAAGGAGAAAATGGAGATTTGACAACTGTGTACATTTTTTTTTTCTTGAAACTATAGACAAAATTGAAATATGTTTTTTTTTTTTTTTCTAAATGGAAAAATATTTGGCAACATCAAACAAAATATATATATATATATTGTAGTTATAATGAAAAAAAGGAATCTGTTTTTTATCAATCATACATAAAATAGAATAAATAAAACAGATCTGGCAGCTATAAACAAAACTTATTCTAGCACTATATAGCCTAGAAATATTATTTAAAAACAAAACAGAATAAAAAACTGGCAACTACAAAGATTTTTTTTTCTGGCAACTATACACAAAACACACACACAAAAAAAAAAATCCTTGACACTATGAACAGAACAGAAATATTTCTTATTTCTAACAATTATAAACACAACGAAAACGTACTCTCTGGCGACAGTCCTTTGTTTTTTCTTTCTTTTATTTTTTTTTTTTCAGTAGTATATATTTGTCAATAAATGAATAGGCTGATCTGAAAATACATTCTAAACATCCTCTCAAAAATGCCAATGTCTTAAAATCATTAATCTATTTCAGGTTTTTAACTCCTGGTATTATAAACACGTCCATGTGACTAAATAGATAATGACACGAATATTTAAAATCAACCAATCAGCTTCTTACCTATAGAATGGGGGCGTGGCTTATTGACAGATGGAAAACAAAAGAATAGCGACAATAGAAGCAATATAATAAGAATAAGAGCAAGAATACGATGAAAACGTGCAAAAAAAAAAGAAAAGTTGAAATAAATGAAAAGAGGAACAAAAATAAATACAAGAAAGAGATCGTGAATTGAAGACGAGAAATAGAGATAATAAACAGAAAGAAAACGGGAGGCAGATTTATATAATAACAAGGATGGCATCACTGGAGTAATAAAGAGATAATGACTGTCTAAATTAAATAACTAATGAACAAGAGGCAGGCGAATCTTTTTCACCCTTCGGTTTAACCTTTGTAGTCTTTTATTTTGCTTATATCTCTCTGTGTCTGTCTGTTTGTATGTATTTTCAGTCTCTCTCTCTCTCTCTCTCTATATATATATATATATATATATATATATATATAAATATTTATATTTATATCTATATTCATATTTATATATATGTATACATATATCTGCCCTATCCCCCCCCCCCCTCTCTCTCTCTCTCTCTCTCTCTCTCTCTCTCTCTCTCTCTCTCTCTCTCTCTCTCTCTCTCTCTCTCTCTGTTTCTCTCTCTCTCTCTCTCTCTCTCTCTCTCTCTCTCTCTCTCTCTCTCTCTCTCTCTCTCTCTCTCTCTCTCAATCCTACCCATCCACCCTAAAAAAAATTATATATATAAATCCTGTAAATCCTATGACCCCCCCCCCCCCCCCCCCCCCCCCCCCGCCCGCACGCCCGCTGAGCCAGAACTTGACTGATGCCAAGGTAAACGCTCAGCACCTAGCGGACCAGCGACCTTATAAGGGCACAGGAAATAGGGGTATCGATCGTGACGTCATCTCACCCTACTTCCTATTTCCAGTTGCCTTATAAGGGCACAGGAAATAGGGGTATCGCCATGACGTCACGTACCCCTATTTCCAGTTGCCTTATAAGGGCATACGAAATAGGGGTATCGATCGTGACGTCATCTAACCCTACTTCCTATTTCCAGTTGCCTTATAAGGGCACAAGAAATAGGGGTATTGCCGTGACGTCACTTACCTTTATTACCTTTATTACCTTATAAGGAAATGGTGGATGAACGCCTAATATTTCCCATATGATTCGAAACAAAACAAAATCGACATTTCAGTATCTCAGATTTTCGCGGTTAAATTTAATGAAATTCTTTTCCGCCATTTTATTTTCCTTATATTAAGAAAACAATCTTGCAATTATATATTTTTTTGTTTTTCTTTATTTTGTTTTAGTTTTGCATTTTTTTTTTTTTTTTTTTTTTTTTTTTAGTATTATGGGAGTTTTGGAATGCGTAGAGAGGAAGAGGTGATATGAGAAGGAGAGAGAGATAAAGAAGGAAAAATGAAAGAAAGGAGATAGGATAGAGAGGAGAAAAAAAAATAAGAAGAAAGCAGAGAAGAAAAAAATAATGATTGAGAGAAGGAGAGAATGATAGAAAGGGAAGAAAATGTAAATATATAGAGAGAAGAGAAAAGAGAAAATAATGAAGAGAGAAGAGAAAGGAGAATGAGGATATAGAAGAAGGGAGAATGATAGAGTGAAGGAAGAAAAGAGAAGAGAGGGAAATTAAAGAAAAGAGAGAGAAAGAAACGAGAAAATTTTACCAGTTTTTGTTGTTGTTTTGTTGTGTTTATTGAATTTTTGTTGTGTTTCTTTAAATGTTTTTGTTGTTTTTGTAATTGTTTGTGTTGTTTTTTTTGTAAATGTTTTTGTCGTGTTTCTTTTTTTTCTGAAAATGTTTTTTGCTGTATCTTTGTGTTTTTTGTAATTGCTTCAGTTTTTTTTTTGTAAATGTTTTTGTTGTGTTTAACGGGTTGAGATGAACTTCCGCCCGTTTTTTTCTTTCTTTTTTTTTTGTTTTGCATCAGCGTCCTTGCACTGTAACGGCAAGCGATTCCTTTCTGAGCTAATGTTCATTCATCTTTCGAAAGAAAAAAAAAACAAAGTGGGATGGAAAGAGACAGAGGGAGGGGGGAGGGAGAGAAAGAGAAAGAGAGAGAGGGAGAGATAGAGAGAGAGAGAGAGAGAGAGAGAGAGAGAGAGAGAGAGAGAGAGAGAGAGAGAGAGAGAGATAATCAGACAGAGAGAGAGAGAGAGAGAGTGAGAGAGTGAGAGTGAGAGAGAGAGAGAGAGAGAGAGAGAGAGAGAGAGAGAGAGAGAGAGAGAGAACGGGGAAGACAGAGACAGACAGACAGACAGACTGACTGACAGACAGACAGACTGACAGACAGACAGACAGACAGACAGACAGACAGACAGAGTATCCCAACCACCAAGTCCCACGCAACGAAAATATTCCTCTTGCACGCTCTCCCGGCCACCAGCCAATGCCTAGATTCCCCGCCATTGCAAAAAGGAATTGCAAAATGCCTGATTGTTGCTGCGCGAGAAAGGGCCCAGGAACCGGAAGTTGAGAGAGAGAGAGGTAGAGAGAGAGAGAGAGAGAGAGAGAGAGAGAGAGAGAGAGAGAGAGAGAGAGAGAGAGAGAGAGAGAGAGAGAGAGAGAGAGAGAGTAAGAGAGAGAGAGTAAGAGAGAGAGAGAGAGAGAGAGAGAGAGAGAGAGAGAGAGAGAGAGAGAGAGAGAGAGAGAGAGAGAGAGAGAGAGAGAGAGAAATATATAGCTAGATAGATAGATAGATGGAGAAATGGATAAACATCTAGAAAGATGGAAGGATACATAGACAGATAGATAAATATACTGATTAATGGATTAGACTGATGAATAGGTATATAGATGGATGAATATACACATAGATAAATAGATAGATAGATAGACAGATAAGTAGAAACCTGGTTAAGAAAATATATAAATACGTAGATAGATTGATAAATAAAGTGAGGTTATTGGAGGTGAAACTTCAGGCAAAAATAATAACAATAAAGATGACCTTTTCCATTACAATAATATAATAGTTAAGATAATGATACTAACAATTATAATATAATAATGATGACACTAATGTAATTCCCAATAATGATAATGAGGGCGATTAACGACAAAGATCCTAATTAAGGAAAAATAAGAAAAGGAATGAAAAAAAAGGGTTAAATGTGGAAACACGAGAGTCAACGTTTCTTGTCGACGTTTCAACACGAGCAACTTTTCTCAAGCATGACTCAGCACATTTTGGCTAAAAAGTGGGATGATTCACAAAGCTTAGGCAGAGGGGGGAGGGGGGGTGAAAGGGGGGAAGGAACAGGGAATAAGGGAAAAGTGGAGAGGGGAAGAGGGGGGGAGGAAGGAAGGGAGGGAAAGAGGGGGAGAGGAAAAGGAAAAGGAAGGGAGGGGAAGAGGGGAGGGGAAGGAAGGGGGGGGAAAGAGAGAAGGGGAAAGGAAAGGAGAGGCGGAGAGAGGGGAAAAAAAGAGGAAGGGGAAAGAAAAAGGGAGAGGAGGGGAAGGAAGGGAAGAGGATGAATAAGTGAGAGGGGGGAGGAAAGGGGAGTGAATGAAGAGAAGGAAGGAAGAAAAGAAGGGAAGAGGAAAGGGAAACGAGGATGTTGAAAAGGTGAAAGAAACGGAGAAAATTAACCAGAAAAAAACGAATGAAAGAAACTAAGGAAAAAGAACGAAAGATAAAGCGAGACAAAATAAGAGAATGAACGGAAGAGGGCAACAGGGAAAACAGAAGATAATAGAGGAAGAGAATGGAAAAGACAGTCGCGGGGAAAAGCCTTCGCCCCGACGCCTGGGAAGAGGATTTCAACATCTTCTCAACATCACCTCGAGTCACGCACGGAATGATGCGATGAAGTAATCCCTGCTCAAAATCACTCACGGGAGATTAGCCACTTCGAAATTACTCCTAAGTTAGTCCCTGAGTAAAAATCATGGTGGAATTTGCAGTTTATGTACAGGTGGTAAGTAATATTGTGGTAACTGAAGTTCTCTCTGGCTCGCTCGCTCTCTCTCTCTCTCTCTCTCTCTCTCTCTCTCTCTCTCTCTCTCTCTCTCTCTCTCTCTCTCTCTATCTATCTATCTATCTATCTATCTATCTGTCTGTATGTCTATTCATTTACTTGTAGAATTAAAACAATGTAATCGATTCTGAGCAATCCTTGGTCAATCTTAATGTTAATTCTAATGTTCATGTTAATTCTTGAATGTTTAATGGATGGACTTCCTGATATAAGATCAGCAAGTCTGGCCAGATGCTCAGTTTTTTCCCTCTTTTTCAAGGAAATAAGTAATGTTTACAAAATAAATCAGTCTGGCCTTGAAGACGTGGTATCAACACAACACAAGTCTCCTCTCTGTATGAAGTCCTGTGCAACATACACGCGGTAACACAAATTCTTTCTCTACATATCATCCTTTCACACATTCCTATGCACAAACTATCATATAACAGAAGTCTTCCGTCCTTTTGAGGTCCTATGTATGTGATAACAAGGTGACAACGCTAATTCCCCTTCTGCGTGTAGTAACACTAGTAACATTAGTCCTACACGCGGTAACATAAGTAACATGATTTCTCTCTACAGACAGGAGCTTTCCGGTGAAATTGTAAGGTGCTATATAGTGCCAAACAGTGCGCGTTGCCTTATATTTCCTTGTTCCTAAATTGCTTGCATATTTATTAATACTAATACACTAAAACATCCGTCACTTGTATTTTCGTCCTTTTTTTATTATTTTTTTTATCATTTATTATTTATTTTCTTGTATGCGAGGAACGAAAATATTTACATATGATAAGTATTTTCGACAAGCAGCGAGATCTTTGATTTATGAAATGTCAGGAAAAGGTTGTTATATTATTTTTTAAATTCAATAATCTTATGAAATAAGCTAATTGCGATCTCATTAGTAACTATATGCATTATAATAATTATCATTAGATTAGTACCATCATTATCATCGTTGTTTTATTACTATCATCTTTGTTTTTATTGTTGTTGTAGTTATCATTGCCACAACAGTTGTTATTTTTGTTGTTGGTGTTGATTTAGCTTTTGCAGTTGTTATTATCAATATTACTCTCTCTTAGGCGGTCAGCATAGAGGGAGACGTGAAGGGCATGGGCGTCACACCTTTTCCAAATACATCCCGGTCTTTTAAACTCCACATCTCCGCCCATTCACGCCCACTCACCACCTACGTCCCGACCGTTCATGCTCACCCTCTCACGCCCAACTTTTACGTACGCTCTTTCAATATCATCCCTTCACGTAACCCTTTACGTACCCTTTCTCACGCCCACCCCTCATGTACACCCCTATCACACGCCCATCCCTCCCAATCCCGATCATATCCCGGTCACCCCGCCCACCCACGCCCCTTATTCCTCACGTGCTCCCATACGCCCACCTACTTACGTACTGGCTAACGCCCACTCTCTCACGTACCCCCTCCGACGCCCACTCCCTCACGTACCCCCTCCGACGCCCACTCCCTCACGTACCCCCTCCGACTCCCACTCCCTCACGTACCCTTCACGCCCACCCTATCTCTCTAACCCCTTCACCCCCCCCCCCCCCCTTCAGCCCACAACCCATGCCCTCAACTATCCACAAAGAGAATGCGAGTTTCCTGCAGGTCACGGAGAGGGTAAGGTCACCATTATGCGTATCCTCTTGTCGGGGCAGAAAAGGGGGCAGAATGGGTCACTGCTGACGTGGAATGCTGAAGGAGCACGGCGAAGGGAAGGGTGAAAGTTTTTTTTTTTTTTTTATAGATATCTGCAGCAGGAAAGCGAGCGTGGAGCATGTTTGAATCTTTTCTTTGGTGGAGGGTCGAAGGCGGGTATAGGATCGGACACTGGCTTTGTGTCACTTATTACTTTCTCTCCGTTTTTTTTTTTTCTCTCTCGCTCTCTATTTCTGTCACTCTTTTCTTTGTTCTCTCTTCTTCTCCCTCTCCCTCTCTCTCTCTCTCTCTCTCTCTCTCTCTCTCTCTCTCTCTCTCTCTCTCTCTCTCTCTCTCTCTCTCTCTCTCTCTTTCTTTGTGGCATGAAAGAGAGCGGGTTTGAGTTTCGAATCAGATTCCACTGCGTCCTACTTCGCGAGGTCTGGAAAGGAATCTGGTAGTATGTTATCCTAAACGTTGGATATTTTAGGGTTAGGTTTGTGCCATTTATCACTTACTCTCTCTCTCTCTCTCTCTCTCTCTCTCTCTCTCTCTCTCTCTCTCTCTCTCTCTCTCTCTCTCTCTCTCTCTCTCTCTCTCTCTCCTGTCTCTGTCGCTTCTCTCTTTCTCTGTCCTCAACGATGGGTATCTTAGGATTAAATTTGTCTTGTATGACTTTCTCTCTTTCTTTGTCTCTGTCTATGTTTCTGTCTCTGTTTGTCTCTGTCTTTACGTGTCTCTCTCCTTCTCATTCTCTCTCTCTCTCTCACTCTCACCCCCTCTCTCTCTCTCTCTCTCTCTCTCTCTCTCTCTCTCTCTCTCTCTCTCTCTCTCTCTCTCTCTCTCTCTCTACTTTCAACGTATAAGTATAGTCTTAACAACGGCCTTGGGATTCACACGGTAAGAAATCTGGGCGGAGAACAGACACTGATCCGATAACTGACAAAAAAAAAAAAAAAAAAAAAAAAAAAAAAAAAAAACGAAAAAAGAGATAAAAAAAAAATCGTGAGGCGGAGACAGCCTTTTAAATGTGGCTGTTTATCTTCATGTTAACCTTCAGTATCGCCTTAAAAGCACTGTCGTTATGGAAGCGTGTGTGCGTGTGCGTGTGCGTGTACATGTGTGTCTGTGTGGGTGTGTGTACGTGTGTGCGTGTGCGTGTACATGTGTATCTGTGTAGGTGTGTGTACGTGTGTGTGTGTGTGTGTGTGTGTGTGTGTGTGTGTGTGTGTGTGTGTGTGTGTGTGTGTGTGTGTACATGTGTGTGCGTGTGCGTATGCGTGAGTGTGTGCGTGTGCGTGCGCGTGTGTGTGTAAACAACTCATTAGCTATTTAAGAACGTAATAGTCTTTAGAAAAAAAAAAATCATGAGAACATTCCCGGCCTCTGTCTTATGCAACCAATCCTAATTTCGCTAAATGAACGGTACTGCATGGTACTAACATCAGAGGGAAAGGGAGGAGGGAGTAGGAGGAGGGAGTGGGAGGAGGGAGAAAGCGAGGGAGGGGGATGGGGGAGAGACGGAGGGAGGGAGAGAAAGAGGAAGAGGAAGAGGAAGAGGGAGAGGGAGAGGGAGAGGGAGAGGGAGAGGGAGAGGGAGAGAGAATAAGAGAAAGAAAAATAAACAGAGAGAGAGGAGGAGGGAGTGGGAGGAGGGAGAAAGCGAGGGAGGGGGATGGGGGAGAGACGGAGGGAGGGAGAGAAAGAGGAAGAGGAAGAGGAAGAGGGAGAGGGAGAGGGAGAGGGAGAGGGAGAGGGAGAGGGAGAGAGAATAAGAGAAAGAAAAATAAACAGAGAGAGAGAGAGAGAGAGAGAGAGAGAGAGAGAACGAAGATATCTAAAAAACGATCATATTAAGTATGGGTATCACTGTGTCTCTGATGTGAATGTTGTTCATTATTGTTCATCGTACTTGATGGTGATTCGTTTGCGACCAGATGGTGAATGACATTGCAAATGATGGCTAGTTAATTACCGTTTCTCTTTAATTACCGTGATTATAACGAGAGGGAAAGGCACAGGGAGAGGGAGAGGGATATATATATAGATAGATAGATAGATAGATAGATAGATAGTTATAGATATACAGAGAGAGAGAGAGAGAGAGAGAGAGAGAGAGAGAGAGAGAAAGAGAGAAAGAGGGAGAGAGAGAGAGAGAGAGAGAGAGAGATAGTAAGAGAGAAAGAGAGAGAGAGAGAGAGAGAGAGAGAGAGAGAGAGAGAGAGAGAGAGAGAGAGAGAGAGAGAGAGAGAGAGAGAGAGAGAGAGGGGGGGGGGGAGAGAGAGAGAGAGAGAGAGAGACAGAGGGAGAGAGAGAGAGAGAAAGAGAGAGAGAGAGAAAGAGAGAGAGAGAGATAGAGAGAGAGAGAGATTGGGGGGGGGGGGGTGGTTAATTTAAGTGTTAAGAGTGATGAGTGGGATTTTTATATATAAAAAAGTTCTGAAATGACCATTAATTCGCGTCTGAAAGAGTGTGATCCATTCATACTTATAAAATTGTTCACACTCATTACCAACACATAGAATAATTCAAACTTATAAAATTATTCAATAGTAAGTAATCAGATAGAAGATTACTTACACTTGTAAAATCCCTCACGATTATCTTTTTTTAATCCACAAATAAAATCTTCCACATTTATAAAACGACTTATAAAACCTTCCACACTTATAAAAAAAAACACTTACAAACTCCTCAAAAACATAAAATCCTCCCCATTTATTTATAAAAAGCCATCCATACTTACAAACCCCCACACACTTCTAAAATCCTCCACTCTAACAAACCCCTACCCCACACACTTATAAAAGCCCTCCACACTTTTTACAACCCCCCTATACACACTTATAAAAGCCCTCCACACTTACAAACCCAAATTCCACACTTACAAACCCCCACCCCACACACATTTATAAAACCCCTCAACACTTACACCCCCCCCCCCCACACACACACACTTATAAACTCTTCCACACTTATAAAAGCCAAATGAGATAACGCAAAGGCGGAACACACGATTAAAAGGCTAACGGTTAGTTGCAAGCATTTCGGTTGATAAGAGCAACTCGATTTGCAATGACGCCCAAGTTAATGAGCGATTTGGTTGTGTCATTTCGGGAGGGTGGAAGGGAGGGAAAGAGGGAGGGAGGGAAGGTAGAGAGGGAGGAAGGGAGGGAAATAGGGAAGAGAGGGAGGGAAGAGAGGGAGGGAGGGAGGGAGGGAGGGAGGGAGGGAGGGAGGGAGGGTAGGGAGGGAGGGAGAGGTAGGGAGGGAGAGAAGGAGGATAAGGGAAGATCGGTAGGAAGAAGGAGTAAGGAGAAGAGGAGGGAATGGACAGAGGGAGAAGAGGGAGGAATGGGAAGAGAAGATGCAGAACGAGAGACGAACAGACAGAAGGAAAGGGAGAGAAGAGAGAAGGGGAGGGAAGGAGGAGAAGGGGAGATGAACAGAGAGAGAGGAGAGGGAGAAGGGGAAGAGAGAAGGGGAAGGGAGAGAGGTGAGGGAGGAGAAGCAAAAGAAGAAAAATAGAGAAGAACAGTGACAGGGGAAGGGAGGGAGGAGAGGGGGAGGAGGACAGGAGGAGAGGGGGAGGGGATGGAGGGAAGGAGGAGAGGGGGTGAACGAAAGAAGAAGAGGGGGATGAGGGAAGGAGAGGAGGAGGAGAGGGGTTGGAGGGGAGGAGGAAAGGGGGAGGAAGAGAGGAGGAGGGGGACAGGTGGAGGTAAGGAGGAGAGGGTGGGGGAGGAGAGGGGGAGGAGGGGAGGAGGAGAGGGGGTGGAGGGAAGAGCAGGAGAGGGGGAGGAAGAAAGGAGGAGGAGGGGGACAGGTGGAGGAAAGGAGGAGAGGAGGAGGAGAAGGAAAGGAGGAGAGGGTGGGGGAGGGGAGGAGAGGAGTGGAGGAGAGGGGGAAGGAGGGGAGGAGGGGAGGAGGGGAGGAAGCAAGAGCTGAATGACACTGTTGATGAATGAAATCGCTCGCCTAGTTGATACGAAGCGAACACAGGGAAGGTCTTTGTGCTTCCAAACGTAGGAATTTCCCTCTTCACAACAGGTGTTTTATCCGCCTCTTTAAAACTATGATCTTAAAGAGAGTAAATAAAATATGCATGAATGAAAATAAATGAAAGATTGAGGTGCAGTGTTCATGTTGAGGTTAGAAATACATGTGTGAGGTTGATCACACACATACGAGCGCCAGCCACACACAAACAAACAAAAGCATGTAAACAAACACACGCACACAGACTATGAAGCATATGTACACATACCCACACACTTGCAAACATACATACGTATATCAAGTACGCAGACATATATACAAACACACACACAAACATATGTATTTGTGTGTGTGTGTGTGTTACACATACACACATGTGTATGTATGTATGTATGTATGTATGTATGTATGTATGTATGTATGTATGTATGTATGTATGTATGTATGTATGTATGTATGTAAGCATGTATGTATGTATGTATGTAAGCATGTATGTATGTATGTATGTTGTATATATGCACGTGTAGGTATGTAGATATGCCAGTAATTGCAGCACAAATTTGATTACCTACGAAAGGAAACCTGTTCATTCTCCTCGACTCCAAAGAATGAAAGTGAGATCGTGAAACATAACTTTCTAACTGCAGTTATTCTCTCCGTCATAAAACTCGCTCCTTGCATTCTTTTTGTAGATTGATCATAGAGTACACAGAGGAGATTAATTCACTCTGAGATCCTAAGAGGGAGGCGTGTCCTTTATACACCACTGTCGGACAGGAGTAATTTTCGTAAATCTCTTGTTTTCTCGTTTTTTTTTTGTTTTTTTTATTCTCTCTCTCTTTTCCACCCTTTTATTTCTCTCTTTATTTTGTGTCTTGTTTTGTTCCTCGCAAGGAGAGTAACGTCATCCTGTTCAATCAAAGAGGGAAAAAATCAGAGGCACAGGACGTGTTCCCAGCCCCTTCTGCACCTCCGTCCCCCGCCTTCCCCTTTCCGTACACTAAACGATATCCACTCATTCACCTTTCCGTTGCCGCGTCATCCTGGATCCGTGGGAGCGTGTACGTCCTGCCCTTCCACTGATCAACTGTCAACTGGAGTTCCTTGGCGCGGAGGGGGCAGCACCTCAGCTTTTTCCCGCCGGCGCGTTGACTCACCTCGCCCGCCGCTGCTGATGCCCGACGAGGTGGGAATCTCGCACCGTCGCCGTTCTCTCGCTCTCGCTGATTTCTTCGCGGAGACGAGGGCGATTTTGATTTGGGTTTTTGTGTGGGTTAATGTGAAGGGGGAAATTTGAGGGGGGCGGGGGTAAGAAGGGAATTAATTCCACCGATTTGTCGTAGTCTTGTTCTTTTTTTTTCTGGATGCAGGAGCTCGGTCAAGTGGGCGGGACCAGACTTGACCAAGGACGCCCGGGGTGACCTCCCCCTCTCCCTCGTTCCCTACCTTCCAACCCCTCTCTCCTACCCTCCCCTCCGTCTCCTTCTACCCTACCTCCCTCCCGCCCACCCCTATCCCCCCGCCCCACCCCCAACTTGCCACAAGCCCCGCCCACGCCCACTACCCTCGCCGCCCCCAACGCCACTTTCCGCTCGCTTCAACAAAACGACGGAAATCCAGCGACAAATCGGTGGCCTTTCGAGAGAGCGGCGACGGCGGCGTGGCAAAGCGTGTGTTATATTTGACATTAGAGGCGAATAACAGATGTAACGAAGCAACGGGGCGACAGCGGGGAGGGGGAAAGAGGGAGGGACGGAGGGAGAGAGTGGGAGAGGAGGGAAAGGAGGGAGGGAGAGAGGAGGGAAGGGAGGGAGGGAAGGAAGGGAGGGAGGGAGGGAGGGAGGGAGGGAGGGAGGGAGGGAGGGAGGGAGGGAGGGAGGGAGGGAGAGAGGGAGAGAGAGAGAGAGAGAGAGAGAGAGAGAGAGAGAGAGAGAGAGAGAGAGAGAGAGAGAGAGAGAGAGAGAGAGAGAGAGAGAGACAAAGACGGACAAACAAACGGAGACATAGAGAAAGAAGAGGGAGAGAGAAAGAGAAGATAGGTAGAGAGAGAGGAAACCAAGGATATTCAGAGGGACAACTTCCCGATACACAAACACCAAACTTCGACCAGTGATCCTTGCAAGTGTGGGATTTAAGTGCCTTTCGATCTGATAACCTCCTTGCTTCTGTATGCATGATTGCACGGTCAGAATTGTCATTAAACTTGACAAGAGGCTAACTGTTATCGTTAAATAAATTTTCCAGTATTTTTTGTCAACAAATGATGCAGCATCTTTTTCTAATAATCTAATTTTCTCTACATATTTTTAAAAAAGAAAATATAGACAGTTGATGAATATTCTATGATGATATGCCAATAAACTGACTATACTAACTCATGGAAGCCAACTGACATACGCATAAACACATGAATATAAATTCGTTTTCAAATACGTATCTTTACTTAGAATTTTGCCTTTGTAAAAAAAAAAATAATAATAAAAACAAAAAAATAAATAAAAAAAAGAGAGAATAAATAAATGAATAAAAGGCAATTCGAAAAGGCAATTTGTATCACTAACATTATTTTCCCAAATGATTAACCAACATCCAAATGAACTCATCTGTCCTCATTATCACAGGTCATTGTTGCATTGCAAAGATTAATTTCGTTTTAACATGTTATAACCTTTATTGCACATTGCACCTAAAGCAAATACTTTCAATAACATCTTCCTACTTTTTACGACCCAAAATAGAAGAAAAAAAATGGAAATAATAAAAAAAGCGGATTTATTTTGACGTTGCAGCATCACATAATCTCTACGGAAAATGTCATCTCCGAGTTGAACAAGAGAGAACCACAAGCCAAAGCAAGATTGGGTTGAGTCGACTTGAAAGTAGGGTTGAGACACATTTAAAAAATCCTGAAACTAGGTAGGGTTCGAATCTGCTCTGGTTTCATTTTGATATATATATATTTTTAAATTCTCTCTCTCTCTCTCTCTCTCTATCTATCTATCTATCTATCTATCTATCTATCTATCTATCTCTCTCTCTCTCTCTCTCTCTCTCTCTCTCTCTCTCTCTTTGTGTCTCATTCTCTTTCCCTCTTCGATTTTGTCTCTCTCCAATTCTCGCTTCTCGCTTCTCTCTCTCTCTCTCTCTCTCTCTCTCTCTCTCTCTCTCTCTCTCTCTCTCTCTCTCTCTCTCTCTCTCTCTCTCTCTCTCTCTTTGTGTCTCATTCTATTTCCTTCTTCGATTTTGTCTCTCTCCAATTCTCGCTTATCGCTTCTCTCTCTCTCTCTCTCTCTCTCTCTATCTATCTATCTATCTATCTATCTATCTATCTATCTCTCTATCTCTCCCTCTCTCTCTCTCTCTCTTTGTGTCTCATTCTCTTTCCCTCTTCGATTTTGTCTCTCTCCAATTCTCGCTTCTCGCTTCTCTCTCTCTCTCTCTCTCTCTCTCTCTCTCTCTCTCTCTCTCTCTCTCTATCTATCTATCTATCTATCTATCTATCTATCTTTCTCTTTCTCTTTCTCTTTCTCTTTCTCTTTCTCTCTCTTTCTCTCTCTCTCTCTCTCTCTCTCTCTCTCTCTCTCTCTCTCTCTCTCTCTCTCTCTCTCTCTCTCTCTCTCAACACAAGATACGCGCGCGTGGAGGACTGCGTGCGCATGCATGCGTATGGGTATGTGTGTTTATGGTTGTCTGTCTGTGTGTGTGTGTGTGTGTGTGTGTGTGTATGTGTGTGTGTGTGTGTGTGTGTGTGTGTGTGTGTGTGTGTGTGTGTGTGTGTGTGTGTGTGTGTGTGTGTGTGTGTGTGTGTGTGTGTGTGTATGTGTGCTTACCTGCACGTATACATGCAAACAAAAATAGGCAGACAAACATATA
Source organism: Penaeus chinensis (assembly GCF_019202785.1). Lineage (NCBI taxonomy): Eukaryota > Metazoa > Arthropoda > Malacostraca > Decapoda > Penaeidae > Penaeus > Penaeus chinensis. Next base: position 4,003,674 of record NC_061837.1, read on the forward strand.
GATAGACAGTAAGAAGACAGACAGACAGACCGAGTAACAAAAACGCTAAACGTCTTTTCACTTCCTGCTTACCTTCTCTTGCATTCTCCTTTCTCCTTCTTCCTCCACCTCTCGCCCTCCTATCTCGAGAATGGGAAGGGGCTCCTGCCTGTTCGCTCCGCGCTGCCCAGTCACCGGCATGGGGGGGGGGGGGGAGATGGTCAACGTTAAGGGTTTGTTTTTTCAAAGCATTTCCAAAATTAAGCAATCATGCACACACGTACACATACATGGATGTGTATATGTATATATGTGTGTGTGTGTGTGTGTGTGTGTGTGTGTGTGTGTGTGTGTGTGTGTGTGTGTGTGTGTGTGTGTGTGTGTGTGTATGTGTATACGTATATGTATGTATGTATGTATGTATATACTATATATATATATATATATATATTTACATGATATGGATATATATATATATATATATATATATCAATATATATATGCATATTTATATGTGTATATATATGTACATTCATTATATATAATTATATATATATATATATATATATATAGAGAGAGAGAGAGAGAGAGAGAGAGAGAGAGAGAGAGAGAGAGAGAGAGAGAGAGAGACAGGGAGGTGGGTGTCGATTTTTTTTATCTACACATAACATGTCAACTATAATGAATGAAGTATGAATTTATCATTTTCAGTTTTTCCTTTCATAATTGAAAGGAAAACATGCAAACATAAAACATGCAGACAAAAATAGGCAGATAAATAGGCGAATAACCAATGAAATATAATATAGAAAAAAAAATGTATTTGCGTGTGCGTGTGCGTGTGCGTGTGCGTGTCCGTGTGCGTGTAATGGGCATTTTATAAGAATGTTATCAAATTCGTCTTTGTATTTATTTAATTCTTTAGCCACCTGGAGTTGCCTCTGAGCCCCAAATGAAACAGAAAAAAATGCTATCCAGTTTTACTTCAGAGTAGCCTCAGGTCAACCCCACACAGGAAATAAACAAGCAAAGAAAATGTTAAAACAAATAAAAACAAATAAATAATCACGATAATCACCACAGGTCGTCATAGGTTCCACGGGCTTCACTGCAACTAAAAAAAAAAAACGTGTTACAGTAGGTCACAATGACGGTGTTACGGAAGTTGGACTGTATCTCCCGGCGTATGGGCGAGGAGCAGTGGTGGTTACTGTAGGGTAGTTAACGCCTAATTTAGCCAATTCGACTACTAATTTCGATAGTTACAAAGCAATCTGTTGACGTGTAGTCTCCAAGCATCACATATTTCGATGTGGGTATGTTGTAATAAAGGGTATCATTGCAACACACACACACACACACACACACACACACACACACACACACACACACACACACACACACACACACACACACACACACACATACACACACATACACACATACACAAACATACACACACACACACACACACACACACACACACACACACACACACACACACACACACACACACACATACACACACATACACACATACACAAACATACACACACACACACACACACACACACACACACACACATATAAAGCTCCATCTTTTGTATTATCGTGCCACTCAACAAAACAAACAAACGACTGAAGCAGAAAGCCGTTTTACAGCGCGAACATTTTCTCTCTCCATCCTTGCATTCTTTTACAACATCTACGAATAAACTGAATGAGAAAG
>NC_061837.1:4015381-4037881 GCF_019202785.1 Penaeus chinensis
TCCTCCTCCTTATTCTTATTCTCTTTCTCCTACTCCTCCTCCTCCTCCTCCTCCTCCTCCTCTTCTTCCACCTCCCCTCCTCCCCCTCCTCCTCCTCCTCCTCTTCCTCCTCCTCCTCCTCCTCCTCCTCCTCCTCCTCCTCCTTCTCTCCCTCCTCTCTTTTTCCTCCTCCTTTTCCGCCTTCCCCTCCCCCTCCTCTCCCGCTCCTTCTCTCCCTCCTCTCTTCTTTTTCTCCTCCTCCTCCTCTTCTTTTTTTCTCCTCCTCTTTCTCTTCCTCCTCTCTTTTTGTCTACTCCTCCTTCCCCTTCCCCTCCTCTCCTCCTCCTTCTCTCCCTTCTCTCCTTTCCCTCCTCCTCCTCCTCCTCCTCTTCTTTATTTCTCCTCTTCCTTCTCTTCCTCCTTCTCTCCCTCCTCTCTTTTTCCTCCTCCTCTCCCGCTCCTTCTCTCCCTCCTCTCTTATTTTTTCTCCTCTTCCTCCTCTTTTTTTTTTCCTCCTCCTTCTATCCCTCCATCTCTCCTTCCTCTCTTTTTCCTCCTCCTCCTCGTCCCCCTCCCTCTCCTCTCCCACTCCTTCTCTCCCTCCTCCTCCTCCTTCTCTCCCTCCTCTCTTCTTTTTTCTCCTCCTCTTCTTCCCCCTCCTTCTCCTTCTCCTCCTTCTCTCCTTCCTCCTCTTTTTTTTTTCTCCTCCTCCTTCCCTCCCCCTCCTCTCTTCCTTCTCTCCCTCCTCTCTTCTTTTTTCTCCTCCTCTTCTTCCCCCTCCTTCTCTTTTTCCTCCTTCTCCTCCTTCTCTCCCTCCTCCTCTTCTTTTTTTTCTCCTCCTCCTTCCCTCCCCCTCCTCTCTTCCTTCTCTCCCTCCTCTCTTCTTTTTTCTCCTCCTCCTCCTCCCCCTCCTTCTCTTTTTCCTCCTTCTCCTCCTTCTCTCCCTCCTCCTCTTTTTTTTTTCTCCTCCTCCTTCCCTCCCCCTCCTCTCTTCCTTCTCTCCCTCCTCTCTTCTTTTTTTCTCCTCCTCCTCCTCCCCCTCCTTCTCTTTTTCCTCCTTCTCCTCCTTCTCTCCCTCCTCTTTTTTTCTCTTCCTCCTCCTTCCGCTCCCCCTCCTCTCCTCCTCCTTCTCTCCCTCCTCCTCTTCCCTTTTTTTCTCCTCCTCCTCCCTTCTCCGTGAGTTTCCCCAGGACACCCTCGCCGGCGCTTCTTTGGACCCTCGCCGAGCCCCGCTTCCAGGGAGCGGCTTGGAAACCCGTCCCAGAAGACCATGTCATCAGTTTTAGCTTCCAGGAGGATCCCGCTCACCTCGCCGTGGAGAAACCGGGACCTGGGAAGCTGCATCTGTGTCACTGAGATCTCTCTGGCTGCCTCCGCGAGCTTCTCTTGTCTTGTCTTCGCTTCTCTTGTCTTGTCTTCGCTTCTCTTCTCTTCTCTTCTCTTCGCTTCCCCCTTCTCTTCCTAATCTCTTTTTCATCTTCCTCCTCCTCCTTCCCCTCCCCTCCTCTCCCCCTTCTCTTCCTCTTCTCTTTTTTCTGCTCCTCCTCCCCCTCCTTCTCTTTTTCCTCCTTCTCCTCCTTCTCTCCCTCCTCCTTTTCTTTTTTTCTCCTCCTCCTTCCCCTCCCCCTCCTCTCCTCCTTCTCTCCCTCCTCTCTTATTTTTCCTCCTCCTCCTCCTCTCCCGCTCCTTCTCTCCCTCCTCTCTTCTTTCTCCTCCTCCTCCTCCTCCTTCGAAAGGGAGATGAGGAAAAGGAGAAGAAAAGGAAAATAAAAAGTGAGAAAAAGAGAAAGGGAGTTGAGTATGAACGATAGAGAAAAAAGACAGGTAGGCTGAACCACACATCAAAAGGTGTACATGTTTATTATATACGTTTGCATATCTTTTAAGCATTACATATATATGTGTGTGTGTATATATATATATATATATATATATATATATATATATATATATATATATAGAGAGAGAGAGAGAGAGAGAGAGAGAGAGAGAGAGAGAGAGAGAGAGAGAGAGAGAGAGAGAGAGAGAGAGAGAGAGAGAGAGAGAGAGAGAGAGAGAGAGAGAGAGAGAGAGAGAGAGAGAGAGAGAGAGAGAGATAGAGAGAGAGAGAACGAAAGAAAGAGAGGAAGAGAGAGAGACAGACAGAGACAGAGAGAGAGACAGACAGACAGAAAGATTAGTGTGGCTTGCTCTTATATGCCATAATAAGCCGAATAACTTATCTTAGTCTTTTCTACATTTTATTTTTCAATTTCATAAATTTACTCACTCCTTTCTCTCAATTAATTAATTTATCTACATATCTATTTTATACAATACTGGATAATTAATGAGAACTTTTTATTATTTATTTATTCAACTACAAACATATTTCTTTGTTTGTTTGCTTCCTTACGTATTTACTTCCCTGATTATTCATTTTCTTTATTGACTTATTCATTTATTTGTTTGTGTACTTATTTACCTGTCTATTCATTTCTCTGTCTGTTTATTTATTTGTGTGTTTATCTCGTCATTCATTCATTTACTTGATATCATAAGATAATGATGCTTTGAACAGATAGGGTAAGGATTCACAGCAAAATATGATCTCTTGTGGTGTTATGGTATTCAGTGAAACAGGATGCGACGTTGTGTATGAAAAGTGCGTGGTGGTTAAGTACTGTGTGTAGTACATGTGTCCACGTCTTCGTCGTCCTCCTCCTCCTCCTCCTTTTCTTCTTCTTCTTACCTCCCCTTCTCTTTCTCCCTTTCCTCCTCCTTTTCCTCTATCTCATCCTCTTCTTCTTCCCTTTCCTTCTCTTTCTACCCTTCCTCCTCCTTGTCTTCTATCTCATCCTCTTCTTCTTCCCTCTCCTTTTCTTTCTACCCTTCCTCCTCCTTTTCCTCTTTCTCCTCCTCTTCTTCTTCCCTCTCCTTCTCTTTCTCCCCTTCCTCCTCCTTTTCCTCTTTCTCCTCCTCTTCTTCTTCCCTCTCCTTCTCTTTCTCCCCTTCCTCCTCCTTTTCCTCTTTCTCCCTCTCCTCCTCCTTCTCCTTCTCCTTCTCCCCCTCCTTCTTCTTCTCCTTCTCCCCCTCCTCCTCCCCCCCCCTCCGCCCGTGCGTGCGTACATCCTCCTCACCGACTACATAACTTGGGGAATGACTTTTTACTTTCATAATGGAGGTGTTGCAACACACGCCACTTCAGCATGACCTTTGACCCAATCCACGCATGACCCCTGACCCTGAGACGACTTCATGCACCGCTCGCAGGAAGCATCGTGACCTTGGTTGCTTGCGTGTGCTTGAAGGATACTGAGAGGAGAAAGGGGAGGGAGAGGGCGACAGAGCAGAAGCCAAGCGAGTGTTTTTTTTTCCTTTTCTCTTTGTTTTATTTACGTTGTTTTAGGTCTGTTTTTTTTGTTTGTTTGTTTTGTTTGTCCTTATGTCGTGGGGGGAGGGTGGGATGAGCTTTTGCGAAAGTCAGGCAAACGCCACGAGACGCGGTTTGAAGTAACACTGTGAGGAAGGAGGCGGGGCAGGAAGTCGGTGTTCACGAGTAGCATTGTAAGACAGGATACAGCTTACAGAGTGTGTGTGTATATATATATATATATATATATATATATATATATATATGTATATATAGGCTTAAATACACTCAAACACACATGCATGCACGCACGCACGCACGCACGGACACACACACACACACACACACACACACACACACACACACACACACACACACACACACACACACACACACACACACACACACACACATATATACATACACACGCATATACGTGTGCATATATGTATATCTATTGTATACATACACATCTTACTATCAGTCACCAGAAAAAAAATATATGAACAGTTTTCGATACTTTAATAGTGCAAGACAATGTGTTACATATTTATGTTACACCGGCGTGTCATGAGGAACACAAGACAACACAGGCAAGTGCAATTGACAAGGATATGGTGACTATCTGTGACGAGTTTACAAATGGATCATGAGTAATGAGGTTTACTACAGTCACCTGATTCCGTTCTCTGTTACCGGGACATCGAAGTGAAAAAAAGTTGCCTATAATTTTTTTCCTGTTATTGAAATGCTTGTGTGGTTGAACAAATGAATAAGTAAATATACACCCACACATATACACACACAAACGCACACATACAAATATAATATATATATATATATATGTATGTATGTATATGTAATATATGTATATATGTGTATATATATGTATATATATATATTATATATATATGAATATATATATATATGTATATATGTATATATATATTATATATATATATGAATATATATATATGAATATATATGTATTTATATACATATATATATATGTGTGTGTGTGTGTGTGTGTGTGTGTGTGTGTGTGTGTGTGTGTGTGTGTGTGTGTGTGTGTGTGTGTGTGTGTGTGTGTGTGTGTGTATGTGTATGTGTGTATACATATATATATATATATATATATATATATAATATATATATATATATATATTATATACACACACACACACACGTGTGTGTGTGTAAATATATATATATATATATATATATATATATATATATATATATATATTCTGCATCTGCTGTGAACTACTAGTTCCACTCATAAACGCCTTCTGCGAGAACCACTGTCCTGCTGCCACCAGCTTCAACCCTGGCACGGGGAGCTCATAGGGTATTATGCTTGAACCCCAGGGTACAGTTTAATGTCCTGCCTTGGTCAAATATATATATATATATATATATATATATATATATATATATATATATATATATATATATATACAAACAGCAAATATGCTGCAAATATTTGGGTTTAGCCTATTGAAAATAGCACAATTACAAGAGTTAACAATAATACACATTTCACAATAAAAATGTTTGTCATCTTTAGCACAGCATTACTGGTAACATCACATCAGCAGGTATTGAACTACATACCAAAGGCGTTGGTAGTTTTTGGGAAGCGACCGATGGTCTGTACCATGCCCTTCCTTAAGGATAAAAGATCACAAAAGATAATTAATCAACTCCACTCTAATGTATATCTACAATATATGTGCATATAATAAATATAACCCTTAAACACGCTTTTTAAACCCTGTACGATCAACCCATGTTACGCGATTGCTTGTCCTCAGTCCGTCGCTACTTATATTTTCCTTTCGATCATAATCTTCTACCCTTTCATCTCTTCTCTGTTCCATTTCTCGCCTCCAAGAAATCTTCGCTGAAATACCCTTCTGGATGTTCTTGTAAAGGGCCTCCCCCGCCAGGATACTTAAGGAGAGGAGCATGCCGGCGCCCAGGAGGAGAAAGGCAGTAAATACGTGGGTGAGAGTTAATGGCTGTATGTCCAGGCTTTGGCAGAAGCTTGCCGTAGGCTGCCATTTGTCCATCAGCTTCTTGGTCACGCCGGAGTCCATTAAGATGAGTAATCTGGTAAAAAAAAAAATTGTTTTTATTGAATTATCTGTTGTTAAATTTTGTCAAATATATATTTTATTTCTTTTGTAAAGGCCTATCAATATATATATATATACTTATACTTATACATATACATATACATATACATATATATACATATATATACATATATATACATATATAAATATATATATACACACAATATATATATATATATATATATATATTACACAGCTGTTGTAAAACTGACAAAGATAAATTTATACATCAGTTGTGAAAATCGTCGAGATATTTTTTATACATTTGTGAAAAAATCTTAAAGAAGATTGGTTTGTTTTGAAAATGTGTCAGAATATTTCTAGGGCCAAGGTCATAAAAATCAATGTTGAGAAAAACGCCTTTGAAAGTTTGTTTCGTTATCTAAAAAAATCAAACTGTGTTGCATTAATCTAATCCTTTAAGAGACATTTTGTTACAAAACGAAAAGAACGAATACTTTTCAGAATGAAGAACATACATATCTATTTCCAACTGAAGTCCTTTCAAAACAAACATTGCAAGAAATGTATTTTTTGTTGATTCATTAATACATTAAATCATTTATTGCTGTTGATATTTAAACCATTCTTCCTAGTTCGATTAATTTTCCCAATAATATAAAGAAATAAGCTTCCTTTAACAATAATTCTGCACTACATTCACGTTTTTTCCTCTCTCTCCTGTCTTTTCATTTCCTTTTCTGTATATAAATGTAAAACTAATTACCTGTATGCTGAATATGGCATAATGAATTTAAGGAAAATAAGAAATAATAAAAGCGGCCAAACTGAAGCTTTCCGTTGCTATGTTTCCACAAAATGAAGCCATTCATGACACTCAATCACAATTTTCAGTTATATGGATTTCGAACCATTGCTCGCGTGGCTTCCCAGGTACACTGATGTCATTAGCTTTTATAAGACTTACACAAACAAACAAATTCCAATTCGGTGGTAGGCTTTTAGGCTTACCTCAAAATTGGCATGATTGGATATTGGCCCTTTTAGCACTCAAAATATGAATTTCTCTTACATTAATATCGTTACCCTGATTTTATTTCATTTATTTTTTAAACCTAAATCTGCCAAAGAACATTAACTTTCTGTATATGCATTTACTTCATCTATTTCTCTATCACAGAACTTGGAATTCTCATTTAAAATAGTTTACTGAGCAAAAGGAAAACAAAGTCAAAACGTGACCTTCCAAACGGACGTGAAGTTCGAAACGTCACCTTTTTACTTCGTTATTAATATAACATTTTATCTTCTTCATTTCCTATTAATTGTGCCTAAACGTTACTGTGTTTTTATTTGCTTTCAGTTGCACTATGCATATCCTAGCAGACCACACGAAAATTAAATTCAGCAAAAAAGCAGGAAAATCGCGCGAAATTAACCGGCCAAGCTTTGAACGTGATTTTCCCCTCGGTATAAAGCTTAAATTCAATATGTTTGATGTTCAGGGAATTGTTGCGTTTATATGGTTTTTATTTATTCACTTATTTTTTATCATGTGTTTGAGTGTCTTTTATGACTTTTAAAGAAAATAAGTTTTTAATATAATTGACTGTGTGATTAATTATATCTTTCTGTAAAGGCTGGTCAATTACTTAAAGAGAAAATATATTTATACTAAAGCTTGACACAAGAAAAGGTAAAATATTTCGATAAAATAGACAGGGCTTCACTATACTTTTATTTTATTCTATATTTCTTTTTTTCTTCGTTTATTTCCCGTTTTCTACAGTTTATTGTAGGAAATAAGTAGAGACAATGATAAATGAGATCAGGAAAAGAGAAAGGAATTGTTAAGCTTTTCGATTACACACTAATAGATAAATAGATAAGTAGATAGACCGATAAGTAAATAGACAGTTAAACATAGATAGGCAGATATGCAGCTAGATAAACGTAGATAGGTAGATATGCAGATAGATAAACGTAGATAGGTAGATATGCAGATAGATATATAGATGAACAGACAGACCTGTAGATATGTAGACATACAGCTATACAAATACACACATAAGAGTAACATAAGAAAGAGTAAAATAAAAGATAAATGTAATACAGAATTAGTAAGATAACAGATAACAGATACAAAAACAGATAAGATTTTTCAAATGAACTTCAAAATCTTTATGTATAGAGAAACATTTACTCATGCTATCGAGATAAACATGAAAATGAATATATAATGATAAATATATTAAAAGTTTACTCACGATCTCGAGATTATATATATATATATATATATATATAAATATACATATACATATAACACATATACATATATATACATATATATAAGTATATGTATATATATATATATATATATATATATATATATATATATATATACATATATACATATATACATGTATATAAATATATATATATACATTTATAAATATATATATATATACATATATATAAATATATATACATATATATAAATATATATATACATTTATATAAATATATATACATATATATAAATATATATATACATTTATATAAATATATAACTATATATATAGTTATATATATGTATATATATATATATATATATATATATTCCGGATAAATAAATCAATCAAAAATGTACTCACGTTCTTCAGATATATATATATATATATATATATATATATATATGTATGTATATATACATATATATAGATATAAGACACAATAATGAAAAAATCAACTAAAAACGAACTCACGCCCTCGAGAAGACCTCCCTATAGGGCGAGCCCCTCCTGAAGGCCATGCCGGAGGGGTAGGAGAAGAGGGGCACGGGCAGCATCTCCAGGTCGCATTGGCCGCGGGTCATGTACACCAAGTTGGTTCGGTCCATCATGTGCACGTACTTCTCTCGGCGAACCTGTGGGGGTGGGGGGGAGGTGGGAGGTGGGAGGGAAAGAGGGGTAGGGGTGGGGGTGGGGGTGGGGGTAGGGAGGGAGGGAAAGAGGGGTGGGGGGAAGGTGGGAGGGAGGGAGGGAAATAGGGGTGGGGGGGAGGTGGGAGGGAGGGAGGGAAAGAGGGGTGGGGGTGGGGGGAGGTAGGAGGGAAAGAGGGGTGGGGGTGGGGGAGGCGGGGGGAGGGAAAGAGGGGTGGGGGTGGACGGAGGCGGGAGGGAAGGAAAGCGCAGTGTTGGGGGGGGGCAGGGAGGGAGGACGGGGGGGTATTGAGTTGGAAATGGGAGGGGGGAGGAAAGGGAGAGTTTGTGGGGGGGAGGCGGTGGGAGGGGGGTAAGGAAGTAAATTTTTTTTTTTTTTTTTTGTTTCTTATTCTGTGCTTAGTTCGTATGACATTGCTGCTCTTGTTGTGTTATCTTTATTACTAAAATTATCGTATTATCATTACTATCGCATATTTGTTTTTGTTTTTATCTATTATTAGGTTCGTACATCATTGCAGTTGCTGTTATTACTATGATCATTATCATTATTATTGTTATTACTCTTACTATTAATACATATCATCATTATCAACAGTATTATTAATCATCATCATCATCATCCTCATCCTCATCCTCATCCTCATCCTCATCATCATCACCACCACCATCACCACCATCACCACCATCAGCGCACTATACCGACCCGAGCGAGGCCGGCGCCGTCGTCCTGCATGAGGCCAGAGGGAGGAGGCATCACGAGCCTTTCCCACACCTGCTGGTACAGGTAGTTGGACGAGTCCTGGCGACGAAGGAGGGAGTGAGAAGGAGGAAGATGAGTCGTGGAAGAGGGGAGAGGGTGATAAATAGGGTTGAAAGGGGAGGGATGAGAGAGTTGGGGAAGAGGGGAGAGGGTGATAAAGAGGGTTGACAGGGGAGGGATGAGAGAGTTGGGGAAGAGGGAGAGGGTGATAAAGATGGTTGACAGGGGAGGAAGATGAGTCGTGGAAGAGGGGAGAGGGTGATAAAGATGGTGAAAGGGGAGGGATGAGAGAGTTGGGGAAGAGGGGAGAGGGTGATAAAGATGGTTGACAGGGGAGGAAGATGAGTCGTGGAAGAGGGGAGAGGGTGATAAAGATGGTGAAAGGGGAGGGATGAGAGAGTTGGGGAAGAGGGGAGAGGGTGATAAAGATGGTTGACAGGGGAGGGAGGAGAGAGTGGGGAAGAGGGGAGAGGGTGATAAAGATGGTTGACAGGGGAGGGAGGAGAGAGTGGGGAAGAGGGGAGAGGGTGATAAAGATGGTGAAAGGGGAGGGATGAGAGAGTTGGGGAAGAGGGGAGAGGGTGATAAAGATGGTGAAAGGGGAGGGAAGAGAGAGTTGGGGAAGAGGGGAGAGGGTGATAAAGATGGTGAAAGGGGAGGGATGAGAGAGTTGGGGAAGAGGGGAGAGGGTGATAAAGATGGTGAAAGGGGAGGGAAGAGAGAGTTGGGGAAGAGGGGAGAGGGTGATAAAGATGGTGAAAGGGGAGGGATGAGAGAGTTGGGGAAGAGGGGAGAGGGTGATAAAGATGGTGAAAGGGGAGGGATGAGAGAGTTGGGGAAGAGGGGAGAGGGTGATAAAGATGGTGAAAGGGGAGGGAGGAGAGAGTTGGGGAAGAGGGGAGAGGGTGATAAAGATGGTGAAAGGGGAGGGATGAGAGAGTTGGGGAAGAGGGGAGAGGGTGATAAAGATGGTGAAAGGGGAGGGAGGAGAGAGTTGGGGAAGAGGGAGAGGGTGATAAAGATGGTTGAAAGGGGAGGAAGATAAGTCGTGAAAGAGGGGAGAGGGTGATAAAGATGGTGAAAGGGGAGGGATGAGAGAGTTGGGGAAGAGGGAGAGGGTGATAAAGATGGTGAAAGGGGAGGGAGGAGAGAGTGGGGAAGAGGGGAGAGGGTGATAAAGATGGTTGAAAGGGGAGGGAGGAGAGAGTTGGGGAAGAGGGAGAGGGTGATAAAGATGGTGAAAGGGGAGGGAGGAGAGAGTTGGGGAAGAGGGGAGAGGGTGATAAAGATGGTTGACAGGGGAGGGAGGAGAGAGTTGGGGAAGAGGGGAGAGGGTGATAAAGATGGTGAAAGGGGAGGGAAGAGAGAGTTGGGGAAGAGGGAGAGGGTGATAAAGAGGGTTGAAAGGGGAGGGATGAGAGAGTTGGGGAAGAGGGGAGAGGGTGATAAAGATGGTGAAAGGGGAGGGATGAGAGAGTTGGGGAAGAGGGGAGAGGGTGATAAAGATGGTGAAAGGGGAGGGATGAGAGAGTTGGGGAAGAGGGAGAGGGTGATAAAGATGGTGAAAGGGGAGGGAGGAGAGAGTGGGGAAGAGGGAGAGGGTGATAAAGAGGGTTGAAAGGAGAGGGATGGAGAGAGGAGGGAGAAACAGAAGAAGGGCTAAGAAGAAGGAAGTGGGGAGAGGCTGATAAAGATGGTAAGAGGGGAGGGATGTAGAAAGGAGGGAGTTGAGAAGAAGAAAGAGGAATGGGGAAAAGGGGAGACGGTGATAAAGATGGAGAAATGAGGAAATGAGGTTTCTTCATGTTCTGGCGACGAAGGAGGGGTAGAGGAGAAAGAATAGGAATAGGGAAAAAGGGAGAGAGTGATAAAGATGGTAAAAGGGGAGGAGATAAGGTAAGAGAAGAAGGAAGACGGGAGAAGGTGATAAAGATTGAACTATAAGGGAAAAGAAGAATGGTGAGAGAGAAGGGGGGGGGGGGGCAATGGTATAGAGAAATTGCGAGTAAGAAGGGTAGAGGAAAATATTCAGACAAACACACACACAAACAATATAAACATACACAAGCTAAGGTAAGCACATGTTATCACGCACAAATAATATAAACACTCGTGACACACCTACACATAAAAGCATACACACAAACACACCAGCAGACACACACAAATACACCAGCAAACACACACACACACACAGACACACACACACACACACACACACACACACACACACACACACACACACACACACACACACACACACACACACACACACACACACCCTAGTTCATTCTCACACACACGGACACACCCTAGTTTACACCCTTACCTCCACACACCCATTCGCACACCTCACCTTGAAGTCATTCTCGACGGAGATGCCCTCGGTGAATCCAAACCTGTACTTTCCGTTTTCGAGGATTCCCCGGAGGTCCCTGAAGGGCTGGCTGTCCGTGGTGATGGCGAGGGACGAGAAGAGGGCGCTCGTGTAGTGGCAGTACAGGAGGACCGTCGTGACGAAGGAGGCGAGGAAGAAGATGCGGCTGGGGGCGCTCGTGAAACTCAGGGAGGTGCCTGGGACGTGGGTGAGGGAGAAGGAATGATGGGTGCGATCAGGGCGTAAAGGAGAAGAGATCGAGGGAAGAGAAGGAGGAAGAGGAAAAGAAAAAAGAAGGACGTGGAGGAGAGAAAGCACGAGAGGAAGAGAAGTCATTCTTCCTCACTCTCACCTCTTCTAATTCCCTCTCCTCCTACCCTCATTTTCCTTCCCTTTCTCCCTATCCCTGACTTCTTCTATCTCCTTCCCTCCTACCTCCTTTCCTCTCTCTCATTTCTCCCTCCCTTCTTCCCTCTTCCCATGTCCCTCTCTGTTTTCCTCTCCCTCTCTACCTTCCTCTTTCCCTCTCCCTCCCTCTTCCAATTTTTCTCTCTCGCTCTCTCGTTTATGAAATGAGAGGCTTATGACAATTGATTAAGATAACAATTTAGTCCCAAAAATATTTAAAGTGAAGCTACTGAACTAAATCACATATTGTGCTACCATCACTCACAAATTGCAGCAAGTCAGTCAACTTTGCAATCGTCTATTTTACCATTTGATGTTACGAATTCCTTCCACAACGTATATCCATTAGATAAGCATATGCATTTTGCAACAATAAAGAGGCTTTTCCACAGTTAGGTGTGTGTGTGTGTCTTGCAATCCCTGTCCTATATTTAAAACTACACTTCATTTGTTGCAAATTGAGAATGTTGCAAAGTACAATACATAATGTCATATCAGATCTTTCATAAAAAAAAAAATTCGTGAAAGTTGATAACATCTAAATATAGGATTTTACAATCGTTATCATCATTACCTGCTTTCATGAACTACACTGATAACTTATCATAAGCAGATAATATTTAATTATAGAAGTGAATATGATAACAAAAACTATATTAGATAGAATTTGATGCAAGAATAGACAATACAAAACTGGACATTAATACAAAAAAGGCAAAACATCACAACGAAAGCGAATTATCCCACACACAAAAAAAAAAACAACTGAACATTACAGTGAAAAACTCTAACGCCTCTTGAATAATGACTTCAAGTAACACAAATCCCAGCGAATCCTGCGCAAGAAAGCCAACTCTGAAATTATCTTGAGCAGAGTTTAATCCACTTAAGATTAATAAGAAAAAGAAAAAAAGTTAAACCGACGCTCGGGCTTCGACTCACGCCACGACACGAGATACAGATCCCGTTGTTGCTGTTGCTTCTTCAGCTGTTGTTGTTGTTTCTGTTGCTTCTTCGGCTGTTGTTGTTGTTGTCTCTGTTGCATCGTCAGCTGTTGTTGTTGTTTCTGTTGCATCTTCAGCTGTTGTTGTTTCTATTGCATCTTCGGCCATTGTTGTTGTTTCCGTTGCATCTTCGGCTGTTGTTGTTCGTGTTTCTGTTGCATCTTCAGCTGTTGTTGTTGTTTCTGTTGCATCTTTAGCTGTTGTTGTTCGTGTTTTTGTTGCATCTTCAGCTGTTGCTGTTGTTTCTGTTGCATCTTCAGCTGTTGTTGTTGTTTCTGTTACATCTTTAGCTGTTCTTGTTCGTGTTTTTGTTGCATCTTCAGCTGTTGTTGTTCGTGTTTTTGTTGCATCTTCAGCTGTTGTTGTTGTTTCTGTTGCATCTTCAGCCGTTGTTGTAATTATTGTTGTATCTTCAGCTGTTGTTTCATTTTTTTTTTGTTAGTGTTTCTGTTGTATCGCCTTCTGTTATTTTTATTGAAGCTTCTGTTGTCAGTGTTGTTACATTTCGTTGTTATTCGTGTTGCTGTTGTTGAATCTGTTGATATTGTGTATTTTATTGTTGTTATTGTCGTTTTTGTTGTTGTTGGTTTTGGGTACATAAGGAAGGCTGGCTGGCTGCTGCTTAACATGGAGCTGATGTACCCTATACATGTACAAACAAACAGATGTGTGTGCTTGCATATACATAACTTCACAAACATATATACATATACAAGCATATCATATATGATACATGTTTATATCTGTCTGTGTGTGTGTGTGTGTGTGTGTGTGTGTGTGTGTGTGTGTGTGTCTGTGTGTGTGTATGTGTGTGTGTGTATATGTATGTATGTATGTATGTATGTATGTATGTATGTATGTATGTATGTATGTATGTATGTATGTATGTATGTATGTATGTATATGTATATATATGTATCTATGTATGTATGTATGTATGTATGTATATACATATAAATAGATAGATAGAGATATAATAGATAGATATACATACATATATATATAAATATATACATATATATGTGTATGTATATATATAAATATATATATACATATATATGTATGTATATGTATATATATATATATATATATATATATATATATATATATATATCGATGTGTGTGTGTGTGTGTACAAAATCTCACATTCATCAAAGCGATCGCCAATCTTCTCCGGGTTGAACTAAGAAAATATCTGGAAGAACCTTTACATAACATTCTCCCAAACTCTAGAGAAAATATTCTAGACCTAGAATTTCATCAGAAAAACGATCGACGCGACACTGCGGGCAAAAGCAGACAAAAGCAAGCAGTAGCAAGTCAGGAGCAGATAAAAGTAAGTCCAACCAAGCAAAAGCAAGTCAGAAGCAGACAAAAGCAACCAACAGCAAGACAAGAGCAGATAAAAGCAAGTCAAAATCAGATAAAAAGCAAGCCAAAGTCGACAAAAACAAGCATGCAAGAGCGCCATGCAAACGAGCGGAGTGGCCAGGGCGCAGGGTCGTCGATCTCTCATCGCCCACTGTTGCGCCCGCCGTGACAGGTCGTGGCGGTTCCATTGTCCTGACTCAGCCTCGGTTCCTGCTGAGATCTCCCAATCTCTGACCCGGACCCATCTCAGACCAGAACCAATCTCTGACCCGAACCAATCTCCGACACGAACCAATCTCCGACCCAAACCAATATCCGACCCGATCCAATCTCTGACCCGAACCAATCTCCAAGTTACCTTGCTGACCCAGAAACCCGAGGGTACAGGTTACGGCGTCGAGGAGCGTGACCTTCGTGGCCTCGCTGGGGGATGACCTGGACACGAGAGAGAGGACACAGGGACACAGGACGAGGAACAGGACAACCGCCGCCCAACTCCTAC
This sequence comes from Penaeus chinensis, assembly GCF_019202785.1. NCBI lineage: Eukaryota > Metazoa > Arthropoda > Malacostraca > Decapoda > Penaeidae > Penaeus > Penaeus chinensis. The sequence goes on from NC_061837.1 coordinate 4,030,178, forward strand.
ACCCGAACTCCTGCGTGTAGCTCTCCCACACGCCCGTCAGCTGGTGCGCTCGCTGGACTACCATGATGTAACTAGGGAGGGGAGAGAACAGAATGGGGGAATGGAAGAATGGGGGAAAAGAGGGGAGATAACAGAATGGGGGAATTGAAGAATGAGGGAAAAAGGTTGTTAGTCTGGTGTTGGGAGGAGAGGGTAGAATGGGGGAATGGGAGGAGAGGAAAACAGGTTGTTAGATAATAAAATGGGAGAATGAAAGGAGGGGAAAAAGTTGTTTAGGTGGTGTTGCGAGAAGAGAATTGGGGAATGAAAGGAGAGGAAAAAGAGTGGTTAAAGTGTTGTTAAAGAGTTGTTATAAAGTCGGTAAAGTTCCGAAGAGAAAATAAAACGGGGGAATGATAGAATGAGAGGAAAAGGTTAAGGTGTTATTACTTTGAAATAATAAAATGGAGAATGTGAGAAAGGGAAAAAGGTTGTTAAAATGTTGAATAAACAGAGGAGGAGAGAAAGAGAGAGGGGGTGGAGTTGGTAAATACTGTTACAAGAAGAAACAAAAGGGAAACAATGGAGTAAAAAAAAAGATTATTAAGAAAGAAAAAAAAAAAGGTTGTTAAATGTTGTTACAAGAAACAAAAGGGAAAAAAAGAAGGGGTAAAAAAAAGATTATTAAGAAAGAAAGAAAAAAAAAGTTGCTAAATGTTGTTGCGATTGGAGAAGAGAAAAGGAAGAAAAAATAAATGTTTTTTTTAGCGAGGAGTGAACAAAAGAGGGAAATAAAGAAGGGGGGGAGGTTATTAAGTGTTGTTGTGACGAACGAATAAAAGGAGGAAGGAGAGAAGATAAAAAGAAAATTAAACGTTGCGAGGAAGAAACAAGAAGGGAAAGAGAGAAGTGAAAAAAAAGCTATTAAATGGGGAAAAGTTGTTAAATGTTGTTACGTTGTCGTGAAAGTTGAAAGAAAAAATGCTGATAAGAAATTGTTGCGTAGTTTAGTTACACAGTTGCAATATATGCAACATGCAACCTGTTTTGTGCCATGTTGCTCGAGTGATTTTGCTTTTTTTGAATGAGAGAATGAGGTAAATGACTCTAATAATTATATCAAAATTGTGATGAAAGGAGTATAAATATTAAACTAACACTATTAATTTAAAAAGTTGATGATAATGACGATAATTATAAATGATTATAGCGTGACAGTTTCGCAATAATAAATATCTAAATTCTGGCTGATGATTTTCCAATCGTTCAAATTACCACACCATATCACTGAAATGTTTAATTATGCATGATATTCACAGCTCATGCAATTGATAAATATGCATGACATTCCTAGCTCCATGCCCACCATCACCACACTCGCCCCTGCCTTCCCGTTGATACCCACTCACTATCCACACCCATCCACCCTATCCAACTATCCCTAAACCAGCCCACTACTATTCATCCCCTTCCCACCCACACTTGCCCATTTCCTATCCATACCCTACTCACCCGTTCCTTACCTACCCACCCTTACCCATTCCCTATCCATCCCCTACCCACCCGCACTTGCCCATTCCCTACCTACCCTCACTTACCCATCCCCTACCCACCCTCACTTACCCATCCCCTACCCACCCACACCTACCCATTCCCTACCCATTCCTTACCCACCCACACTTACTCATCCCCTACCCACCCACACTTACTCATCCCCTACCCACCCACACTTACTCATCCCCTACCCACCCACACTTACTCATCCCCTACCCACCCACACCCTACGTATTCCCTACCCCCCCTTCCTTACCCCCCACACTTACCCATTCCTTACCCACCCACACCTACCTACTCCCTACCCATTCCTCACCCACACACCCTTACCCATCTCCTACCCACCCATTCCTTACCCACCCACACTTACCCATTCCCTATCTGTTCCCTATCCACTCACCTCCTACCCATCAATTCCCTGCAAGCGCCCTACCTACCCACCCACCCCCCTCTTCACCCCCCTCCCCCAGCCACTACCCCCTTCCTCTCCCCCCCTCCCTCCCTACCACCCATCCCCCTCTCCACTCCCCTCCCCCAACCTCTACCCCCTTCCTCTCCCTCTCTCCCTTCCTACCATCCATCCCCCTCTCCACCCCCCCCCAGCCTCTACCCCCTTCCTCTCCCCCCCACTCCCTCCCTCCCACCCATCCCCCTCTCCACCCCCCTCCCCCAGCCTCTACCCCCCACTCCCTCCCTACCACCCATCCCCCTCTTCACCCCCCTCCCCCAACCTCTACCCACTTCCTCTCCCCCCACCCCTCCCTCCCTCCCTCCCCCCTCCCACCCCCCCTCCCCCAACCTCTACCCCCTTCCTCTCCCCCCACTCCCTCCCTCCCACCCATCCCCCTCTCCACCCCCCCTCCCCCAACCTCTACCCCCTTCCCCCTCCCCCCCACTCCCTCCCTCCCCCCCTCCACTCACCGAACCTCCGCCACCGGTATGACGAAGTCGACGGCGCGGCTCCTGGCGACGGTGTAGTCGAGGGGCGCCATGATCACGTCGGCGAGGCCCTCCACCAGCTCGCCGACCATGCCCGACCACCGGCCCTCCGTCAGCGTGCCCCAGTCTTCGTCTCGAGGGCGGCGGCACGTCGAGCTGAGGTCGAAAGGGGGTCGTCGGTTGAGTGGGGTAATGTGGCTGTCTCTCTCTCTCTCTCTTTCTCTCTCTCTCTCTCTCTCTCTCTCTCTCTCTCTCTCTCTCTCTCTCTCTCTCTCTCTCTCTCTCTCTCTCTCTCTTTTTTTTTTCATTCTTTCTCGCTTCCTTTCTCTTTTTTCTTTACCTTTCTCTTTTCTTTTTTTTTCTCTCTCTATCGCCCTCTCTGTCTCTCTGTCTCTTTGTCTCTCTGTCTCTCTCTCTCTCACTCCCTCCCTCCCTCTCCCTCCTCTCCCTCTCCCTCTCTCCCTCTCTCACTCCCTCCCTCCCTCTCCCTCCCTCTCTCTCTCCCTCTCCCTCTCCCTCTCCCTCTCCCTCTCCCTCTCCCTCTCCCTCCTCTCCCTCCTCTCCCTCCTCTTCCTCCTCTTCCTCCTCCCCCTCCTCCTCCTCTCGCGCTTTCTCCCACTCTATCTCAATGCTAATAATATTAATAGTAATAATGGTAATAATATTAACAATAACAATAATAACGATGAAGGCAATAACAACAATAATTATGATAACAATACTAATAATAATGACAATAATGATAACAACAATAATAATGACAACAATTATAACAATAATAATAATAATATAAATAACCATAACAATAATAATAACAAAAATAATAACAATAATAACAACAATAACAACAACAATAATAATAATAATAATAATAATAATAATAATAATAATAATAATAATAATAATAATAACAGCAACAACAACAATAACAACACCACCACCACCACGAACAACAACGCTAACAAAATCACAACAGCCACAGCGACCTCCCCGACATGACGCAATCACCTGTCGTCGTCTCCCTTCGTCTCCCCCACCTACGTGAAGTTCAGTCGCTCCTTGAGGATGTCCCAGGCGCTGCCCATCCAGCCGGTCACCTCCTGGCTACCCGACTCGTCCACCAGCCGGTTGATGGTCACGGGAGGCCACTGGGGGAGGAGGAGGAGGAGGAGGATGGGTGTGGTGTTTGGGTATGGGTGGGTATGGGTGGGGGGGGGGGGTTAGTGGGTGGGTGGATGGGTGGGTGAGTGGGTTTGGGTGGATAGGTGGGGGGGTGAGTGAGTGAGTGAGTAGGTGAGTGAGTAAGTGGGTGAGTGGGTGGGTGGGTGGGTGGGTAAGTGAGTGAGTGGGTGAATGGGTGAATGGGTGAGTGGGTGGGTGGGTGGGTAAGTGTGTGAGTGGGTAGGTAGGCGAATGGGTGGGTGAGTGAGTGAGTGTGAGTGTGAGTGTGAGTGAGTGTGAGTGAGTGAGTGAGTGAGTGAGTGAGTGAGTGAGTGAGTGAGTGAGTGAGTGAGTGAGTGAGTGAGTGAGTGAGTGAGTGAGTGAGTGAGTAAGTGAGTGCGTCACTTTCTTATTTTGTCATGTAAAAAAGACTCGGCTAAGTGCAAGCTATTCCTTCTTAAAATCGTGTCATTTTTTATCACCTCCCTATGCAAATATGGAGCAAACGCGACCATACTTAAAAGACAATGTAAATGTTACCAAGCCGTCATTACAAAATTAGTCATATTTTATACACGGATTATGGGTTCCCGTGTTATCCTTGAAAAAAAAAAATTCCATATCACAAAGAAACACAAAAGATATTATTTAAGTAATATCATATTCTAGTAGCCCAGCTGACGTTAAGATTAACCCTCACAAAATGTGTATATTATATAGCACAGTTGGTAATTATGAATTTCACCATTTCTTGCTACAAAAAAAAAAAAAAAAAAAAAAAAAACAGAATTAATAATGTCTGAACTCTGCCTGTCCTCTGCTTCGTTGTTGCGTCCTGAGCTATGCAAATATATATATATTTTTCGCTTGTTACACTACAACTTAATAATTTTTTGTTTGTGTATTATTAACACCTGCATGATCCAAGTGAAATTAAATTGTCAGAATGGATGTAATTAAAAAGAGATGGAGAGAGGGAGAGGGATGGAGGGAGTGAGGAGAGAGGGTGTGTATGTGTGTGTGTGTGTGTGTGTGTGTATGTGTGTGTGTGTGTGTGTGTGTGTGTGTGTGTGTGTGTGTGTGTGAGAGAGAGAGAGAGAGAAAGAGATAGAGAGAGAGAGAGAGAGAGAGAGAGAGAGAGAGAGAGAGAGAGAGAGAGAGAGAAAGAAAGAGAGAGAGAGAGAGAGAGAGAGAGAGAGAGAGAGAGAGAGAGAGAGAGGGAGGGAGGGAGGGAGGGAGGGAGGGAGGGAGGGAGAAAGAGAGAAAGAAAGAAAGAAATAGAGAAAGAGAGAGAAAGAGAGAGAGAGAGAGAGAGAGAGAGAGAGAGAGAGAGAGAGAGAGAGAGAGAGAGAGAGAGAGAGAGGGAGAGAAGGAGGGAGGGAGGGAGGGAGGGAGGGAGAAATAAAGAAAAAAAGAAAGAAAGAAAGAAAGAGAGAGAGAGAGAGAGAGAGAGAGAGAGAGAGAGAGAGAGAGAGAGAGAGAGAGAGAGAGAGAGAGAGAGAGAGAGAGAGACTCAAAAGGCAGAGACAGAGAGACAACGCCAAAACGAAACGCAACAAAAAACACACCCACCTCGTGCGTCAGGCAGCGCAGTTCGATGCCCATGAGGTCGAAGCGCCGTTCACTCTTGTCCTCTGCAGGAGCGCGCAGGAGAGTCATTCCGCCGCCTCGAGATTCCTGCAAATCTACGGTCCTTGAAGAGTCACAGTTCCTGATACTTCTGTTGCGCCTGTTGCTGCTGTTGCTTCTGTTGTTTCTGTTGCGTTTGTTTCTGTTGTGTCTGTTGCGGTTATATCTGTTGTGTCTGTTTTTGTTGCGTTTGTTTCGGGTGTGTCATATACATATATATACATATATATGAATATTATATATATATATATATATATATATATGCATGCATACGTGTATATACAGAGTGGACAGTACACACACACATACACATATACGTGTGTGTGTGTGTGTGTGTGTGTGTGTGTGTGTGTGTGTGTGTGTGTGTGTGTGTGTGTGTGTGTGTGTGTGTGTGTGTGTGTGTGTGTGTGTGAATACATATAAAGACATAGACAGATAGATAGATAACAAACTATACACACGAAACACATTCACACCTAACGAATGCAAACCCAAGCCCCACAACGAGGAAGGAAGTGCCAAGTCGCGTACCCAGTGCCCCACCACCTGCACGTTGGGCCTCACGAACGGCCCGGCTCTGTACACCTCGACCAGCGTCACCCGAGACACGGCGCTCATCTCCGCCCGCGTCTGCACAGGCAGCATCCCGCCCTGGGGCTCCGCGAACGTCACCTGGGGGAGGGAAGGGGCGGGGGGGCTCGTGAGGGCTAGTAGGTCGACCTGGAGTGTGTGTGTGTGTGTGTGTGTGTGTGTGTGTGTGTGTGTGTGTGTGTGTGTGTGTGTGTGTGTGTGTGTGTGTGTGTGTGTGTGTGTGAACATAAACATATATACACACACTAACGCACACACTGACACAGATACAGACACAGGCACACGCATAAACAAATATGTGTATGCGTGTTCTGAAATTTACATCACGAAAGAAAATATGATAACTAAGTACTTAAAAGAAATGCTAAAAAGGCGAAACAAACAAGGATAATTGCTTCGAATTATCTACTTCGCATCAAACGAGGCTGTTAGGTGTTTATTGCACTATTTGGTGACTAAGAGAAGTTACCTAATTCCCCTTGTTTGTATAACTCTTTTTCTTTGGTATGTTGATTGTTTTTTGCTGTCGTTGTTGGTGTTTTTGTCATTATGATTACTTTTATCAGGTTTGTTATGATTGGATTTTGTCGGCATTGTTATTTTATCAATATTATTACCGTCGACTGTTGTTGCCACAGCTGCCTTGCGTTCTGTTGAAGAATACGGAACACTTCTGTTGCGCTACACAGAATACGCTCCAACGGGACGGTCTGTAGCGCTACGGTGACGTTCAGATGTAAACATTGACCCACAGGAGCTTTCTTTTATTCTAGTATTTATCACGGTCAACTTTTTTTTATCATTACATATATTTTCCATTTATTGTCCAGCAGCTAGGCTTACAAGTAGAAAGAAATACTCTCATGTTTCTTCACACTTAATTTCATGGTTGTACAAGGGAGTTTAGCTGGATATGTAGTCAAATACCACTCAAGAAGTACCCACTTGGTACCCACTAGGCGTACCACCTCTCGGGACCGTAGCGTTTGTGCGCCACACAAAAAAATACAGGCTACAAGCCGTTCCGTTAAAATTGCACGATTCATAAGGCTACGAAGTGCCCAAAGGAGCGCAAGCCTGATGTTATTCGTACTGAGTACACACACACGTATAAACATATGTGCGTGCGTGTGTGAGTGTGTGCGTGTGTCCGTGTCCGTGTTATTGTGTTTAAGCTAAAAATATCACTCCACGTGCATGTACATGCACATATCACTCCACTTTGCATTTAAATTGAAGTTGTTTTTTTCGTAATTGTATCTTGAAGTCACAGTTAAAATCGTCAAGCATCATCTTTCGTATTTCGATTTTGAAACCCTCAGAAATATAAATAAGGAAATGAATGTGTATATGTAATTTATTACTGTTTATTATGTGTATGCATTCACTGAATATTTTTATCACTGCAATGTTCAAATATTAGTATGATGGAATTAGTAGTAATAATAGTAATAGTATGAGTCACACACACACACACACACACACACACACACACACACACACACACACACACACACACACACACACACATCAGGGCAGTAGATTTCATAGCAGGAAATGCGGACAAAGAAAGAATCTTGGTAGTCTCTACTTTGTCGTCACTTCAACCCCTGACTCCTTTCCATGATACGAGATCGACTCATGATAGAACTGAATGGAGAGCCACGGCGGTTTATTTTGAACCTTCCGTTTGATGATAATGATGATGAGTCTCAGCATTTTGATTTAGTAGTAATAGTAGTAGTATGAGTCTCAGCTTATATTATAATTCTTTTTTTTTTTAATTATGTTGACAAGTATTGAGCTCTCATGGCAAAAAGTAAATAAAAAAATAAATATGTCTTCTTTCCA
>NC_061837.1:4047881-4050381 GCF_019202785.1 Penaeus chinensis
ATCAAATGATCAGTCAAATTATACTTATGATGTTTACATACTGGTCCGTAAAATAGGAAACATGGGTTAAAATTTTAACCGAAACATTCACAAATAATAATAATAATGATAATAGTAATAATAATAATGATAATAATAATAATAAAGATCTCACTGAATTGGGGATAATGATGGCTAATGTTGGGAAAAAAAATTATTGATATTGATTCTGCAAATGGAACGAAATAAAAGTGACGAGATAACTGATGATAACAACAATAATATCTACGATGATAAAGAATGATAATGGTAATAATATTAATTAGAATAAGAATGAGATTAATGGTAATGGTGATAATAATGGTAATGATAATGACATGAACAATGACAACGTTAATAATAATGGTAATAATGATAATGATAATAACAAGAATAATGATAATGATAATAATAAGAATTATGATAATGAAAATGACAAGAAGAATAGAAAGATAATAGGATAAATAGAAGAGGAGTGCTAACTAGAATGGCCGAGTGCCTTATATTTCTCATAAAATTTAAGTTAAGGCGATCTGAGAAAAAATAAGAGGAAAAAAGTCCTGAATCTTTAATATGTTATGAGCGATATAACATTTAATTAGTCATTAACAGCAGATTTCTTTCGATGAATTGTGAAGCATAATTAACTGATGAGTCATTGAATTAACATAAAAACCAAATTAGGGAATTAAAATATTCTTATAGGACATTAATATTTATTTATCTATTTGTTTACTTTTCACATATTTTAGCAGTAACTGGAAAACAAAGAGAAACTACAATTGAAAGGGGCCGAGAGGGGGGCGCCATTATATAAAATTTATAACATTACGCAGGCGATGTTCACCCGTTTTCTATCTCACAAAGTAGATAAACTATTCCTCGTGTTTAGGTTTCAACATAAAACTGATTAAAAATCGATGGCTGGCGGTGTCTTCTGAGAATTACTATAATATTGAAGTATCGCACGCAGAAAGTGTTATGATGGTATAAAAGAGAAAGAAATATAAATACGTTCCTTGTTTTACCTTATCTGAAAATTGGAATTGTGTAGTTAGGCCCAATTTGTAAATATCACTTTGGGAGCATTTTTCCATTATGAGGATTTTGTTTCTTAACTGTGCAGCTTCGGAAGAACTATCAATTATAAACCTATTTTGATGTGAAATGATATATGATACCTTGTACAAGTGGTAACGGTTGGTACCCTTGAATTACTATGCGTTGGTGATCCTTACAACTATTGGAAGTTTACAAAGGAATTATTATTATTATTGTTATTATTATCATTATTATTTATTTTTTTAGTCATTCATTTATAATGCCAGTAAATATTCTAGATATACGGAACGTCTATATGTTAACGAATTCAGTTGCATAGATATTTTGCAATAGTTCCTGCTTACATTTTTTAAGGCATTATAAAGTCCCCTCCTCCTGTTTATGTTCTCCCTACACCCCTTCCTCCTACTCCCTCCCATCACACCCCATTCCTTCCTGCTTCCTGTAGCATTCGCCCTTCCCTCCCCATCATCCCTTCCGCTTCCCTCTGAATTCTTTGTCACAACCCCTTCCCTGCATTCTCCCTCTCTCTCCTGACGTCTCTCATGAAAATGTCTAATCACCTTTAAAACCTTTTTTTTTTTTTTTCTTTTTGATATACCCTACCTAATCCTATGAGCACCCTTGCAGAATCTCACACTTCTCTCTTTGACAACTTTGATCTAAGCACGATTGCTAATCCCTACCTTAGCCCATTCATTCTTTACATTCACTCGTCATTGCTCCTTTCAATGGTAGTCTATCCTGGACTGCTATACTTTTGACGTGTAGCACATTTTATCAATAAATAACCCGCTTTACTTTCTTTCACTACTACACCCTTTTACGGGGATATATGGCCTTCGATGTCTAGCACCTTTATTTTGCTTGGTAACCATTAACCATAGTGAATGTCTACTTTGTCATGATGACGGTACATACAATGGACATACATTTTATAACAATCGTGCAATTTGGGTCTTTACCCATATACCTCCAGAGTGTAGAATGAATTTCATAATTTATGTGAAACGATACTTGTTCTCTCTCTCTCTCTCTCTCTCTCTCTCTCTCTCTCTCTCTCTCTCTCTCTCTATCTATCTATCTATCTATCTGTGCCTTTGATTCTTGTCTTGGTGCGTTTTAAGTATTTGAATATCCAGGTACAATTACGTACGTATCTACACGTTTCAAAATGTTCATGGTCCCTAACCTTAACTAATTTGGCATGACCTAATCTAACCTTAGCTCTAACCTGACCCTAGCCTGTAGAGCATGGGGAGGACCCCTTCGGTCACCAATCGAGTCTTCGCAGGTCTTTCCAACCACTTACAAGGAATTCAAAAGGATATATCTCAAAGTAAACTACGGACGACGTAACACGTGACTAGATTCTTATTTTTCCTTATCATTATTATCATTCTTTTTTTTAAGATGGTCT
>NC_061837.1:4067881-4070381 GCF_019202785.1 Penaeus chinensis
GGTGCTCTCAAGTTTGAGCTCGGTTTTGCTGTTCATACTAAGGTGAACAGAAGGTTCATCAACTCATCAAGGACACACCCAGTCACAGCAGTTAATACTATTGAATAAATTTTGTGATGTGTGATTTAGTCTCTGGTGAATGTGTCCATACTGTAAAGAATTACCCAGGTATTTTGATGTGGAATAGAAAAATGTGTTATAGCAGTAAATATAATCTATATTTAGCAGAGGTATAATAGAGTGTCCTATCAATTAGATAATTTCTTTTCCATATTGATTGAGTTGGTGAAATGTAAAGTTTTTTGCATTTGGAATTTCCTTGTACCTCGTATAATACAATTCTATTGGGGAGATTAAGCTAGCTTAGTGGTAACTTTCTCTAGGGAGATGTTGATTAATTAGAATTAGAAATTTTGATTGTTGTTCATTGAAATTAAGGCCATGCTTGATATGACTTTGGTTGGGTAGGTAGCTTCTGTTTGTTTGTACTTGGTTTATTTTTTATTTTTTTTTTTGTATAATTGTTTATTGTGTTTTGGGTATTGGTTTATCATATATAAGTGTATGAAGTATAAAACACTTGTAATACTAATTAGGTATGGAGTGGTTTTTATCATTCCATGTTTTGTTTGTATGTTTCTTTTTCAGTCTTTACGAATAAGTAAACTATATATTATAAGTGATGGATTGTGATATGCCAAAAACTTCGGCACATCACAATCTGAAGACCTTATGTAGCAGAAGGTTCTTGGTAAAAGTTTGCTCTTATAGATTCAGGGAAATTAACTAAAAGAAGGGATATCATAGCTCAAACTAGGTAAATATATACAAAACTCCAATAGTATCTTTCAGTTTCTCTCTCTCTCTCTCTCTCTCTCTCTCTCTCTCTCTCTCTCTCTCTCTCTCTCTCTCTCTCTCTCTCTCTCTCTCTCTCTCTCTCTCTCTCTCTCTCTCTCTCTCTTTCTTTTTCTCTCTTTCTTTTTCTCTCTTTAACATTGCTTGTGTTCTTTCCCTATCCGCTTGATATTTGCTAGATCTGTATTGGAGCACTTGCAATTGTAAATCCAGTGTGACAGTGGTGCGTTGTTAGGTGATCCATGTGACATTTGCATTAGGCCCTCCAACATGTGGTATCAATCTCTGCAATATTTATTCTGGTGAAACAGACTTTGGACTGATTTCTTTGGTGATGAGATGTCAGGGAGGTATTCAATCACTTTCTCAAAGTGTACATGGTCAAGTTTTTTTTTTAGCTTTTGCTGGAGTGCCAATGTTCAGTTGGTTGGTTTGAAACTAGTGACAGACATTCAGTTTTCCAAGCATTTGTCAAACCAAAGAGAAAGTTTGCTTTTTGAAGGAAGGGAAAGTTCTTGGTAACTATATAGGTTGGCCAGTTCATTTGGTAATTAATTATATTGTTTGTGTTTGTCCAAATGCACTTGTGACTTACTGTGATCCATGTTAGACTGTCTACAAGCTCCATCTTGCCAGAATATCCTGTGCATTGTTGAAATTTGTTGGCCTTTGCTGAGACTAGTTATGAAATACTCACACAAACCAGCTAGGAATACCTAAGAGTGTTCGTAAACTGTATGAGATGTATAGAAAGAGATTTTAGTATTCCTTCCAGAGAAAGTTGGATGAACGTACCTTTCTGAAAGATATTTTATATTTTATGTGAATTGTTTTTATTCATACCTTTTCTTAGGGTTTGTAGCTGGTCTTAACTCAATGCAAACAGACTGGAACGAGTAGATCAAATTATTTTAAGATTTGTTTTCTGCGACACAGCTACAGCATAGAAAAAAATGGCGGCATATGAACTAAGAATATATTGTTGTTTAATTGGTAGACTTCCCTGGCAGTTTATTGTAAAAAAAAGTACCAAGTCAAGTTCTGTATTATCAGGATGTACAGGCTAGAGGTTTGTTGGCTCAAGAAATTGGAATCTTTCTGTAAAGTGTTCTTGTTCTATAAGCTATCAGCACCACTACACAATTCATATCTATTAATAACTGAATCTGTAAAGATGACAGTCACTGAATGGGGTCATGGAGATTATTGTACATTGGTCGAGGGCCACAGAATAAAAAAGGTTGGGTGTGTGTGTGTGCATGTGCATGCATGCGTGTGCATGTGTGTGGACGCATGTGTATGTGTGGACGCGTGTGTATGTGTGGACGCGTGTGTAAGTGTGGACGCGTGTGTGTGTGTGGACGCGTGTGTGTGTGTGGACGCGTGTGTGTGTGTGGACGCGTGTGTGTGTGTGGACGCGTGTGTGTGTGTGGACGCGTGTGTGTGTGTGGACGCATGTGTGTGTGTGTGTGTGTGGACGCGTGTGTGTGTGTGTGTGTGTGGACGCGTGTGTGTGTGTGTGTGTGTGGACGCGTGTGTGTGTGTGTGTGGACGCGTGTGTGTGTGTGTGGACGCGTGTGTGTGTGTGTGTGGACGCGTGTGTGTGTGTGTGTGGACGCGTGTGTGTGTGTGTGTGTGGGCGTGT
>NC_061837.1:4077881-4080381 GCF_019202785.1 Penaeus chinensis
TTTGGAGTGTGAGAAGGGCACATTTATTAGCACAAGTGTATGCAAGTTTTTTCTTTCTTTCTTTCTTTCTTTGTGAAGGAGTAGGATGATGAAGGCACAACAGGTGCATAGTTATATTGGCAATTCATTGCAACGAGGGACATAGAAAAGAATACCTTGGATATGAGTTTGATTCACTAACTGCTCTGCTGTTATGCCTATTTGGTTATGCACCTGCAACCTTTAGCAATATTGTGATAACAAATAAAGAATATGAAAGAACCAAATGAAAGCTGATTATGCTGAGAAGATTAAGCATCCATATAAATGCAGAGTCTATCAAGAACATAAAACAGCAAAATAACCTTTAGGTTGAATGAAGGCGTGAGGTGTTGAGAGGTTTGTCTAAAGGCTAGCAAAGGGCTCACTAGTTGCACCTCGCCTATAAGAACTTCCAGCCTCCAGATCATTTGAAAAGGCATGGTAGTCTTTCCTTCAAAATATGAAAATGTTTCTAGTTTCTAAACATACATCAAGTTCTTTCTATTGACAGTCTTGCCACATTGCACTCGGAGATTGTTTAGGGTTTCCTTTGTCATTCAGCCATTTTTTGCACTCTCAAGTATTAATCTGTTGTTTATTTAGTGGTGAGAACAGGAATGTCAACCGATGACTGATTAATGACAGTTGATAATTTTACTTTACATCATGCCAATATTTCTTGGTGCCTGTCTGTCATGATTGACTGTTTATCTGTTGGAAGGAGGTTTTGCAATCTAGTATTTATGTGAATTGCTGTCATTGCTTCATCCACATGCATGGTGGGGGTTGTCAACAAATGCATGTGCCTCAACATGCAGCAAATCATTTACAAAGAAAATGCATATGCACTTTCCCCTGATAGTGTGTTGTGTTGATTTGCATTAACCATGTAGGATGGAATTTTGAGTACTTATTTTTATGATGGTAATGGAAAATTAGCAAACTTCTCAAGTCTTGGTAACAGCAGAGAGCAGTGTACCAGTTTGATAATTTTTGCTGATGGCTTTATATCCTCAGCTGGGGATATGAACAATGTTACTGACCCTCTATTTTGATAGATACTATTCTTGTTTTATGCTGTTCTTAAACCCCTTGTAGCAGATTATGTCTTTAATTATGTCATGGTGAATGGTAAACTTCAGGCTTCTTTTAAGCATCATTTCATAAAAAGCTATGCAAACCACTGTAAAAAGTGGAGAGAGTGGAGTAATTGTATGTTTCCGACAGTTCTGATTTTTCACTTGAGTGGCTGGTTGTGCATGAAGCTGGATGCATTATATAGCATGGGGAAATGCTGTTGTGAGTGGGTTAAACAACAAAGCAAGTGGTTTTCACCTCTTGAACATCTTTTTATATTATCTTATCTGGTCCCACAGATGAAGTCCTTCTGGTCTTTTGGTCAGTTTAGCTAGTGTTATTATTGGCTGCATCTGTCAGGTTCTGCCACAGCCATTTTCTGGGGAAAATGCTGTACCATTACTTCCAACTTTTATTGTGTAAGAAGTGCCTTAGTACCATCCTCTGTGATCAAAACGAGATACTTCCTTCTCTGGTTTCTTGTATCTCTCTGACTGTAGGTTTTCTTTTATATATAACTGGAGACCCCAGTCTCATCTCAGCACCAAAGATTAACCCCAAGTTTTCTCACAAATGTATTATTGTTGAAGGGATATACTAGGAGAAGGGTACAAATGGTATGCAGGTGGCAAAGTACGTGCCATGCATGATGAGAACACTTATTCTGTATTTAGTATATTCATGGGAGCAACACCTGGAGGCACTTGTACAATTGGTTCAGGAAGATAGGGTGGTACAGAAGATAAGGGAGAGTAGGGGTATTTGTGGGAGGATGAATGAACATGCCATACATGAGAATTTTCTTAAAGTAAGACAGTGAAAAAAAGATGCAGAAAGCAACCTACTACTTTTCCAGAGGATATGGTCAATCAGTTCAGCCCTGATTGAACATCAAAAGTACAAATAAAATTGATGGAGCAGTATCAACATCCAGCGGTTAAACCTTTTCTACCCAAAATGGTTTAGTTGTGTGGTCCCAATACAGTTTATGAGAAATTAGAAATAAGGCAAGTAATCATGTTGTTTCTTTCTCAAGAGTTTGGGAAAAACAAAGTTGTCTCTGTATGCGTGGCCTTGATCATAAATTGACTAGCTACATTTCAGTGTTTTCATACTGTGACAAACAAACTCATGAATCTGAAAACATGAGCCACCTTTTGTGTAGCATTTGATAATGCCAAGCAAATCAATTTTTGGTGAGAATTTGTATTTTATTCATGAATTAATTTGATTGTGGCTTTGAAAATTGGTATTGAATGGAGAGATACAAAAATATTCAAATTATTTATTATCTGAGTAGTGTTTTAATGATATTACTGGAGGCTCTCTCTATCTTAAAAGAAAAATCTACTATGAAAATTAAAAAATTTCATGAGTATCTGGTTGTCTGGTGTAAGGGGAA
>NC_061837.1:4087881-4120381 GCF_019202785.1 Penaeus chinensis
TCCAGGACGACTACCAAGTACCACACATACCTGAGGTGGTAGCCAAGTCGGGCTATGCACTGCTATACTTTTATTCGGATGCAGCTTACAACCTAACAGGATTCTCAATATCTTATAGGTAAGTTGCCGGTACAGGAGATGAGTCGTTAGGTCTCAACGGCATTTTTGTTTAGTCTTCTAAAGGACAGCTGTGGGGTTTGGTATTTCATGTCCGCACAGAACAGAAAAGAAAGCTTCCTCTTTCTTTTCTAAATTTCTGTCTGCTTTAACCCTTAGACTTTGATGCCTTTGCAAGATGATAGATAGGTAAGATAATGACAAAGAAATGAAGAAAAGGGAAAGTAATACGTATTATCATTATATTCATAAGGATTTGATGGCCCAACATCTGTCTATAAAAGGAGAGAACAGATCAGAAGTGCTTGTTTGAAGTCGTTCTAGATCAACAACAACCCCTCTAGGCCTCTCACAGCTGATCTGTCACAAAGGGCATTGACAATTTCAGATCAAGGAAGCTCCAGGATTCCACCTTGGTGCTGATGAAAGGCAGATCATTAAATCAGAGTGGTAGATTTACCCAATTGCTGTAGCTGAAATTATTCTCATATTGATAATACAGAGAATTAGGGATCTTTGTTTTGGACAACTTTTGCTAGGTCTTGTTCAGAGATTGCCAGTTGCCATATTTTGTTCTGATAAAAACTAATATTGCTTAGTATTTTATATATGGATTCTGTAGTTTAAAGGATTTAATTGTTTTTCTTCTTGGGATATGAAGTCCTCTCTTATACAGTATTAGTTATATACATTTCTATGAATTATTACTTTGATTAGAAAAGTCACAAGTAGTTTAAATAGGAGTAAATTATATGCACAATAAACTGTAGATAAGAGAGTGTTGATCATTATTAATCCTGCTCTTACGTAACAAACTGTTCTTGCCATCACAGAGTTGACGGTTGCCCCAGCACAGTTGTCGGCAAGGAATGCTCAAACAGAGGTGCTTGCCTGGAGGGGATATGTACGTGTGATGCGGGCTGGGGGGGACCTGCCTGCTCGGTGCCCGTTTGCCCGGAAGGCTGTTCAGGCAACGGCCAGTGCAAACCGGAGGAACACCGCTGCCAGTGCCATCAGGGATATACAGGTAGTGTACACTGACCAAATTTTCAGCTTTTGTCTCTTGTTGGGAAGGGTATTTCTTGTGTAAGGGTGGAATGATGAAAACTAAGAGAAAGGTTTGTTATAATACTTGTGTGATTGTAATACTTGTTATGATTACAGATCATTATTTAGAACCAAGTGCTGATTTGGGTCTTGAAATACACAAAGTAATTCAATGCTTCTGCAGGATGTTCACTGTTCATATTTCTGCCAAAAAAGAGCAGAAAGGATGGATTTTAGTATATGATCACACACAGTTTAGCATACTCATTAAAAAGAAATTTCTCGAGCTCTGACCTCTCCTTCCCACCAGGTGCGGACTGCAGTCAGGTCATAGAGGAGGGATGGTGGGAAGTGGTTGGCCACGACATCACCAGCCAGCTGACCAATCCAGATCCGTTCTCCTCTATGCTAGAGCGAGGGTCACATGCCACTGTCCTTATCAATAATGCAATCTGGGTCATAGGGGGTTATTCCTTCACAGAAAAGCCTTTTGTTTTAAAATACAATATTACAGGTGAGTCCTATTCACTTTTTTCTTTTCTTTTTCTTTTCTTAAAAGTATTGATCTTCAACAAATTGTACAGAAATATATAAAATTTTGTTGATGAAATGCTTATTTATTTTTTAAAAGGTAGACTATAGGTAATTGGTTTTGGTTATTACAATTTTATTTTCTTGCACATTTTAGAAGACACTTGGAGAGCTTTGGAGAGTCGGAGCATAAAGAAACCAGTCTCAAGATACGGGCATTCTGCGGTGGTGTATAATGTTAGTCTCGAGCCTCTGTATTTTTACTACTTGCAGTTTGTCGATTTGTGATTTTTGTCAGAAACAAAAAGAAAGATATAATAACCTCTTCTTCATATTCTTTGGAAGTTATTGATCTTTTCTTCATCTTGGTAATTTTGATTACCCTTTGCCTGGCCTTGTTTTCCAACAGGGATCGATATACATGTACGGAGGCATGAAGGAGGACGGAACCATCACCCGAGAGTTCTGGCAGCTAGACACCTCCTCCCTGGCCTGGTCGCTGGTCCCCTCGGAAAAAAGTTCCAGAGGAGGCAAGAGTCGCAACGGGCGCAAGGGGAGGCTGGGACGTCGGGAGGGAAACAGACGCAACAACAGAAGTGGGAGGAGCAGAGAAAATAGGCAAGAGAACATCAGTAGCCGAAGAGAAGGAAGAGAGGGGAGAGAGGGAGACGAGGAGGATTTTGCGGAGGAGGATGGAGAGGCAAGCGACCATTCACCAAAGCGGGAGAATGGGAGTGAGACAGGGGGTTGCCTGACTTCGTCGCCTGGGCCATGTGCACCCATACCCTGTGTAGGGCATGCGGCCGTGGTGGTGCAGAAGGTGAAGAAGAATGTTATGCTCGTCATCTTTGGGCATTCTTCCAGATATGGATATTTAAACACAGTCCAAGAGTATGATTTCGGTAAGAAGTGAATTATCATCATTCGTGTCATTTAGCATCTGCATATGTTGTAATTCTCCTAGTTAACCCTTTTTCTTACCCTTTTTTTTTTTTTTTAATTGATTGAAAAAAATATGTATTTACAGCCTATAGTTTGTGAAATTTACATCTTAGTCCTACAGTGCTGGTAGGTTATGTAAAAGAAATATGCATACAATGCTGAATTTTTCCAAACTGGCTCTTTGGTTAACCATTGCTTTTTCCATTTTATTTTTTATATCAGTTTGAAAATTAATGTATGTAGAGAAATCCCTTGTTACTTCTTATATTTAATATACTTATATATATATATATATATATATATATATATATATATATATATATATATATATATAGGATTTGAAAAGTTACCCTGCTGCTACATTATTATTTCTCTCGGCTATTAACCCAATGGCGCCGGGTATAGCAAATTAAAAAAAACTCTATGCTCTGGCGAACGGCGGCAGCGCGCCGACTCCGAGCGCGTGATATCGGTCCATCAAGCCGAATCATTGCCTCGGGGCGTTTTGGCGCGGCGCCGCTGCGGACAGCCGCACGCCGCACATCGTGCGTATTGTTATGACGGCGATAGCCGTGACCCGTCGCCATTGGGTTAATTGTGTTCAAATTTTATTTGTATCTTTAAGTTTTATGCTGACATTAAGTTTACTTTTTTACATAAAATGGTATATATTATTAACCTCTTATAGCTGGGCATGCCTATAGCCATCATGACAACCAACTCATCTTGATGGGTACGGCTATAGGCATCATAAAGCAAGATGAGCAGGAAGTTCCGCTGTACATAGTGGACTCCCCGGCCAAAAGACTTGACAGTTGCCAGAAGTCACCAGAATGAGTGATACCCAGAGATTTCTGGTACCATCATTGTAGGATTAAGGGAATTAAGACCTTTCTTTTTCTTCTTCTTTTTTACTCCTCAATGATGGTATCACAAATCTCTCGGTGTCACTGACTGTGGTGACTTCTTAAAACCATCCTGCCATTTGCTCAACATGCTCTACTGCTCTATTGCCTATAGCCAGCATGATGAGTCAGTTTGTTATGACGACAGTAGGCATGTCCTGGCAGATATGGGTTAAAATGAGTAGCATACTAAAAGTTCATATGACAAATTAATGTTATGTTGCATCATCACTATTCTGTAGTTGCTGGTCTCATACAGTTTTTATTTAGGGCTGAAATAGGGGTCTAGTAGTATAAACCATTGTAAATTTCCTATGGGATAAGAAGCAGTGGTGTTGCTCCTATCAAGTAAACTAAGTCACTGTCCCACTGTCAGAGCAGCCAGCCCGATCCAGATTACAACATGACCTCTGCATTTCTCAGAGTCTGTGTTCCTCAAATTTGTAGGTTGTTGGTATACATACACCACTTCTCATTGATGTCTGAGGTTAGTTGCAAGCTTACTGTTCCCAACGTGATTTCAGAGCAAGGTAGCTGGGAAACCATAGAAACACGAGGTGCAGTGGTGAGTGGTGTTTATGGTCACACGGCCGTCTGGGATCCTGTGACCTCTCTTGTTTACGTCCATGGTGGTCTACTCTCCATCACTTCCACCAGTCATGTTGTGCCCTATCTGATGACTTATGATCCTGTCAAACACATATGGTAAGAGTGCAGTTTTTCTCTCAAGCTTTCTTTCTTTCTTTCTTTCTATCTTTTTTCTTTCTCTTCTGTATCCTTATTTAGTTATCAGTGCTATTATCAATGTTACTTTTTTTTTAGTGGAGACAGATTCTATATAATTTTTTTTTCTTCTCTTTTCTTTCTTTTTTTTCTCTCTAGTATTACCAAAAAAAATAAGACAATTTAATTTTAAAGCTTGTAATGACATGATGTGAGTAATTTAGATTATAAACTTTTCTTCCTTTTCTACCCCTCTAGGAAACTGCGAACCCCGGCTCCAGTGCCTCGGTTCTTGCATTCTGCCGTCCTTTTTAAAGGTTTAATGCTGGTGTTCGGAGGAAATACGCATAATGACACAGCCTATTCTTACGGTGCAAAGTGTTACAGTGCAGACTTTTTGGCCTACGACATAAGCTGTAATTCGTGGCACACAATGCGAAAACCCCCCAACCTATACCTTGATGTTGCAAGGTATGGACACACAGCAGTGTTTCACCAGGAGGAGATGTACATTGTTGGGGGCTTCAACGGCAAAATGTTGGGCTCTGTGCTGAAGTACCATCCAGGAGAGTAAGTTCTTCGACCAAGAAAGTGCTATTATAGTTGATCCTTTTAGTACTGATGTAGAGGATATGTTTTTTTTTTTTTTTTTTGAGTGAATTTTACCTTTAAGTAAAATCAATCAGTTGCTTAGAATCTCCATTGATTTGCACAGAAGAAACTTTATATGTCTTATTTACTTTTTGAAATTACTTTTATTATTATTATCTTTTATATTACCTGTTACTGATTGGTTCTTCTTGTATTTCAGCTGTGAACCCAGGTTAACATCAAGCGAAGAGTGTTTGACAGCATACCCAGGTGTTAAGTGTGTATGGAATAGGTAAGTTAACACGCCCTGTACATTTATGTTTTTTTATTTATTTATTATTATTATTATTATTATTTTATTTTATTTTATTTTATTTTTTCCTTCTTCTTCTTTATCTTATTTGATAAACTCAGTCACCACAGCTTAATGTAACACCCCCTGTAGTGTTTAGTGAATATTGTTACATACAGATGGCTCCACATGTGCTCAGCCTGCAAGGAGTCTAGCAGTAGGACCCAGAGACCAGTCCTGATTCCCCATTCCTTGAATTGGCAGGAAAATATGTTTTTCTTTCTGATAATATTAATATCAATACTGTAATTATTCTTATTGATATTATGATTATCAAATTGTTATTAAAGTTTTTGTAATATGAAAAACAATGAAAGAATACAAAAGACACTTTCCAAAAATCAAGAAAAAGGGCAAACAGGTGTGATAGGTAGGACTAATAACTGACTCCTTGTTGACTAGCACTTGTAGAACCATCTGTGTGTAAATACAATAAATAAACTTATATTACAGTGGGCATGGCATGTATTCTTGCCATCTGTGCCAATTGGGATAAGATAAGATGTAAAAAAATAAACATTCAGGCCCCTAAGAGCTACACTGCACACTCTAGCCTATGTGTTGCGGTTAATGATTGCTTACCTACCACCAAACATTTAAGACATGCTTTTCCAGTTGTTTAATTATCTAATGAAGTTCATATAATGAGAAAAAATGTAGGGCTAACATTAAAGTTACATAGTTGTGTCATGGGTCTGGAATGTTTCTGTGACTACATTAGTGAGTCTTAGTAAGCAAATAGATATTGGTACAGCAGTTCTGGAAACCCATGAATCATTGACAGTCAGGCATAAAGCTGATATCTTAAAAGAGTGGAAACAGGATATATAGTAAACCAGTTTGTGCAAGATGATACAGCTAATACAATGTCCTTTTAACATTCCCCTTGCAGGATCTTAGCACGCTGTGAATCAATTGATTTAAAAGATAAAAAAGCCTACGATGTGTGTCCAGCAGTGACAGCAAAACATAATTTCACTGCTCTGTGCAACACCCAAACATCTTGCCACTCTTGTGTCTTCAATACTTACAACTGCTTCTGGTGTAGTAGCTCCTGCACAGATAATAAGTGTACAGAATACACAAAGGTTAGTCTATGTTTAACTTTTGTGTTTTGTGAACATTGTGGATTGAAGTCCATTTAGATTTTTTTTTTTTTTTTTTCCCCCAGTTATTTTTTAGGGTTATAGAATATTTGCATGAACTGTATTGTTTATTTATATATATATATATATATATATATATATATATATATATATTTTTTTTTTTTTTTTTTTTTTTTTTTTTTTTTTTTTATTGATTGATTGTTTCAGCCAGATTAGTGATCAGTGATTTTAGTATATCAGGACCAAAAGTGTTAAGTCAGCAAAATTAGTGTTAAGATAAGTGTGTTTTAGATATGGATGTTGTGAATATTATCCATAGGTCTTATTTCTGCATATGAATCATATTTCAGTCATTAGTATGGAAAGGTGTGTGAGGAATATATTACATAGAATTTCTTTGGTAGAACATTTTTTTCCCCACTTCTTTTCTTCTGTAGATTTATCATGTTTAGATTTAAATTTATTGATTATAGAACATTATTTAAGTAGTCTTTATTTCCTGTGACACATCATATTCCAAAAAGTGTCCTTAGATTTGTACTTGTTTTTCAAGTTGTGAGTTGATGTATCATTTGGTTCAGCTCTAATTAAGTATAAAGATGATTTAAATCCTGTTTAAGTATATAATAGTAGCTGCTTCTATGCTTCATTATAATTGTTGCATAATTATTATCGATTGTAATTTTTAATTCGTTGTTAATTTCATGTT
Source organism: Penaeus chinensis (assembly GCF_019202785.1). Lineage (NCBI taxonomy): Eukaryota > Metazoa > Arthropoda > Malacostraca > Decapoda > Penaeidae > Penaeus > Penaeus chinensis. The sequence continues at coordinate 4,094,905 of NC_061837.1, forward strand.
AGTGACGTGCCTGTCTTTTTATTTTTCTTTCTTTCTTTTCTCTTTTTTCTTTGTGCATATATTTTGCCTGATGATATTAATTGGTCTCCGTGTGGTGCTTGGCTGCGTGAATATCAGAATCGATATACCAAAATGGGTGAATGTGTTATATGTGGAGCTGCTGTTCTCATATGAGTTTTCTTTGTTCTATTTATTTATGTATTTGTTTTTATTGCATGTAGAAAAATGCATTTCTGATAAATGAAGTTTTAAAGAGTTTGATGTTAGATGTAACTTTTAAATACATGAAATATGTCACTAGATCGCAGGAGTTCTCCTAATACTTTGAGAATAATTAGAGATATGCACACACTCACTCGCTCACACACACACACACACACACACACTCTCTCTCTCTCTCTCTCTCTCTCTCTCTCTCTCTCTCTCTCTCTCTCTCTCTCTCTCTCTCTCTCTCTCTCTCTCTCTCTCTCTCTCTCTCTCTCACTCACTCACTCTCAATCTATATCTCATTGCCCACACACATTTATGAATCACACATTTATGAATTAGATTGGTAGATTGACAAAGGAAGCCTCTTTTGTGGGCCTATAAAAAGGTATAAAAAAAAAAATGTTAATATGCAGTGAGACTATGAAGTGAAGAATTCACCCTCATTAAAGAGATAAAGAGGAAGGTGGCTATTGCTTTTCAATGCTTTGGGGTTGTTTGTAGTTTAGTGTGGTAATTCATGGCCATCACTAGTTTCATATTCAAGTATCATAAACACTGATTCATCATAATTAACTAGTAAACTTTGACTCTCTGATAGCTGAGGATAAATTTAAGTATGAATATGAACACTGGTAATGGGTTTCTTGTATTAGTTCTAGAATGTAAATGGATAGAAACATAGATGTGACTACCCAAAAGTGTGCGTGAGTGTGTTGTGTGTGTGTCATTTATAATGTTTATGTTCAGTCTTTGTCACTGAATGTTCTAGTAATGTTTGGAAAACTCCTGCGGATGTTAAAGCACTGAAAAGAAATGTGTTTATTTTGCTTTGTCCCAGTGATGGAGCAGTAACTGTCTGTCTTGTTTCTAGCAGCCTGAAGGTGTGATGAGTTTGAGTAATGGTCTCCTAAATAAAGAGGTTCCAAGGCCAACTAAGGTGGTGGTATGTTGGTGTTTGCTGCTCCCTCCCTTATACTGTTGTTCTGTCTGTTTGTCTTGACCTGTCCGAGCTCTGCATGAGAGAGTTCGTGAACGTTCTTGTGGGAGATGCCTGTGCTCTGTTTCTTTTTATTTGTTTGTTTACGTATTTTGTTTTTGATTTATTATTATTATATTCTTTTAATAAAACCTTTTGAACTTACTAATACTTTTGGTGGTGGTTTTGAAGTGCTCCCCTCTCCATACTTTTTCATTTTCTTTTCTTTCTTTTTCTTTTCTTATTGCATCATTTGCTTCTTTTTTTTCATTTTGTATTATTCCATTTTGTGTGTTTGTTTGTTTGTTTTTTACCTGTAATATGTTTTGAAAGATACTTTTAAGGTGTAACTGTATTTGAGGCATTCAGATTTTTTTCTCTCTCTCTCTTTTCTTTTCTTTTCTTTTCTTTTGTGTTTTATGCAGGTTACTTAGTCATTCTGAATACTCATTGAATTTCTTCTTTCTTATTAACAGTAACATTCTTATTTACAGTCTTAATGATATTATAATTGCAGAAAGAGAAATAATTAGGTAAATGTGTGTATGCATATATATATGTGTGTATGTATGTGTATATGTGTGTGTGTGTGTGTGTGTATAAATAATATTATATGTATAAATATAATATTATATATATATATATATATATATATATATATACACATATGTGTATGTATATATATATATATATATATATATATATATATATATATATATATATATATATATATACATACACATATATGTATATATACAAATATATAAATGAATGTATGTATATATACTCTTTTCTTCTCTTTTTCTTCATCCTCTACTTCTTATCGAGTCTATTGAAAGTTAAGATTTGTAGATTAATATTTGGAATGTTTGAGATTTTAATTTTGTCTTAGTTTTCTTTAATTATGAATTTTATTATTTTTATTTGTTTGCAAAGAGAGAGTGATATTTTCGTATTACATTGGTTACATATATTTCTGCAAGATTTCTTAGATGTTTATTTATTTGGCTAGAGTAAAGATGGAATTGGATTTTTATTACATATTTAGGTAATTTATTTAGAACTTATAGATGTGTTAATAGTTTTAAGCAATTTTTATTTCAAATTGGTTGGCTTTTTAGGATAGGATGTTAGGCAGAATAGGGAGAGGTATAAATAAGGAGATGAAGACGAGGAGAAGAAGAGAGAAGTGATAGGAGAGATGAAGGAAGATGGGTAATAAATTAAAAAAATAAATAGATAAATAAATAACTAAATAAATAGATATGTGAATAAAAAGTTAAAAAAGCAGTAGATGAGAGAAAAATAAAGATGGGTAAATGAATAGTCCTTTTGCAACAGTGTGTGTGTGTGTGTGTGTGTGTGTGTGTGTGTGTGTGTGTGTGTGTGTAAAGGGGTAAAGTAGGAGAGAAAGAGGAAGAGTTGAAGAGAGCAAGGTTAAAGGAAGAAGGGGAATAAATGAAAGAAGTAGGAAGCCAGGAGGATAATGGTGATAGTGGTGAGAGAGAAACTTAGAACCGGTAAATAAAGATAGAGGTCGTCCTTCCCGTAAACGTGTTTGTGCAGTGTTATGAAGGTACGCTTCCTTCTGCTTCCATGTTTGCCACAGAACACTGGCAATGTGTGGACTGCGCGTTTCATATCCCGTAGCCTGGAACCCTTGCCGGTGAGAGTAGGCCGCTGGAGTTTCAGATACACTAGTCGAAACTGGTGGTTCAGGCTTTCGCAACATTGAGTGGCAGCACTCTAGATAGTATTTCTTAGAATTTTATGTTTTGTGATATAGTATATGCTATTGTGTTTTTGAGTCATTTCCATTTTCAATGTATTATTATTATTATTATTATTATTATTATTATTAATTATTATCATTGTTATTTTATTTATTTATGTATTTTATATATATATATATACTTTTTATCATTTTCATTTTCATTTCATTATTTTTGTTAATTATTCTCTCTCTCTCTCTCTCTCTCTCTCTCTCTCTCTCTCTCTCTCTCTCTCTCTCTCTCTCTCTCTCTCTCTCTCTCTCTTTTTTTTTTTACTTACAATTTAATGTCACATCAGTGTTGTCATAAATATTTTCATTATTGTTATTGTAACAGTATTATTATCTGTCTATTCTTTTCTATTCTGTTTTATATTTTATTTATTTGGGGGCTAAGTTATAGCAAATGAGTCGATATGGACTTAAGAAATGCGAAAGAAGTTAAGGAATGAATGAGATAAAAAAAAAAAATTAAATGCTTAATTGTTGCGATTGCTAATGTTTCAACTTATTTTTTATTGTTTAATTTTGTAGGTTGTCTTTTTTTATATTAAGAGCCTTTCCTGTTTTTGCATGGTGATTTGTTTGTGCATCACACAGGTCTGCTGAATGGAATGCTGTTTAGTTGTTTGTGCATTAGTGAGTTTAAGTAAATGCATGAATGATACTAAATAATGGTTATAACTCTTTCAAGGTTAATCTTGTTGTTTTGGAATTTTCTTTGGGATTTTCAACAGTGTATGAAGTATTGCGTACAATTACTAATGTTTTTGGTTTGTTTTCGTGTGCACTCATCCTCCCAGAAGACTAATCTTTATGAGATTTTGCATGCGAGGCACAGTTGCAGTGCAAGTTATTGATTCATATTCACTGTGATACTTTTTTTACTTATTATGATGATGTGTTTTCTTCATCATTTCGTGCTCACAATTTGCTGTAAAGAATTGGTTGAAGCTGAGAGTTTGTTTCATTCCGTAAGTTAAAAGAGATGAAAAGAGAAGTGAAATGCAATAGAAAATGAGTTGGAAGTGTGAAAATCAGGGATGATAACCTTGTCAGTCAGGAAGATTCTTGATCTTTTAAACAGTTAAAAGTATCGGTAAGCCCATCACTCCCCGTAGTGAGTTCTTATAGACTTCACTAAGAGCAGTGGGATAGTACTCCCCAGTCTCCTCTCCCCCCTACCCACCTCCTGCCTCTTCCTGGGTTGTAGCCATGCTTAATTGCAGCCTCTGATTTCTTGCAATGAGCCTGTGGAACACGAGAGCCCCCAGGGACACCCCCCTAAATACTGGCGAGGGATTGTTTAATCTCTCAATGCCTGCTGACTTGGAAAGTTCATATTGTTAACATTGGAATTTGTTTATCATTCACATTTGGAACTTTGACATACTTCATTTTTATGAGAGGCCATAATACATGGCAATTGAGCTTGTAATTTGTAAGAGAAAGAACACAGTAAAGTTTAAGCAGAGTTACAGATAGTCCACAGTTGAGTTTGATCCTACAGGCAGGTTTCTACACACTTCACCTTCTTGGGTCGAGAAAATGACATGGTATTCATCCGTTCTGTATTTATTGTGAAATGAAGTGCGTAGCGATTGAGTCGGACTGTATTATAGATTTGTTTCCAAATTTATAAATGTAAAACAAACAATGTCACTTTTTAAATCTAAATTATTTCTTTATAATTATTCTGTATGGTATTTTGTTTAGATATTGTCTTCCATTTATTTATTTACTATTTCTTTTCATTTTTTTTTTCAAGGAATGTGGTGGATAAATATAGACAACATAGAATATTGTATTGGGTATATTAGTCTTTAAGATATCATAATAAGAAAATACATATTCCCTCCTAATAAAGGAAATCACATTTCTTCTGAAATCAAACGTCTGGAAGTTCATGCTTACTTCCTATGAGTAAAAATTGACGAGTCCACACTATAAGCTGTATGATTAATGCGTTTATATATAGTGACTTCATTAGAGTTGCTTAATTCTGATGACCATGAAATATTGAGATGTTATATATATCATGGAACATGGAATTATCCAGTCCCATTCATTCCTCTTCTGCACTTGTCACAATGAATGCTGTGTTTGAATCCATGCCTCCCTTGATAATTTCATTCTGAAAGAGATCATGAATTACCATATTACTTGGTGAATTAGTGAATGTAACCTTTTCATGGCAAGACAGAAGCCTTGCCTTTGTTTCTGAATTTTAGCAATAATTGTTTTCAGTTGTTCCCCAAAATATTTTTGAGTTATACAGAATTGGCTTGTGAACTGGTCTTGCTGAAATGTCTCAAATTGGACACATTGAAATGTCTTGAGTTGGCCACACAGTTTGCATGGCTTTTAAAGAAATGTATTATGATTTATCTATTAGAGATCATTTTTGATAGACTGGATAGTAAATCAGTGAAGAGACGAGTTCTACGTATTTTTGGCGTATCACTTCATACATTGTTAAGTCAGTCTTTGTAAAGATATTAAGGACTGGAACACATTTGGCTTTAATTGAGTATTAACACAAGATTACTCAAACTTGTGTATACATACCAATTTGTGATTTGCTGTTTTGAGATTATCAGAATTATTGACATGATTGTTGGTATAGAAAGGAGAGCTTGTTCATATTGATGAAGATTTGAGTTTGAAATGTCTGTTGGTATTTAAAGTAGCTAAAAATACATGTTCATGATCAGAGGTGTATATATGTGTGTATGTGTGTGTGTGTGTGTGTGTGTGTGTATATATATATATATATATATATATATATATATATATATATATATATATATATATATATATACATACATATATATACATATATATACATATACACACACACACACACATACATATACACACACACTTTTTTTTCCCCTTCTTAAAATTAGAGATAACTTGAAGAAGAAGAAAAATTAAGGTCAGCCTAGGGATGGCAAGTAAATGGAAAGCAGTGTAACTAGCCTGACATAAATTGTGCTCTGAATTGGTTAGCTAATAGGATCATTTCATTGGACAAAAACATATGTCCTTTCAAGGTGACATGATTGAATTTCCCACAAGTGTTCAGTTAACATGGTACAGTTAGGAATGGTGTGCATGTCATCTAACTAAATTTTAGTGTATCGTTTGGTTATACTTTTTTTAGAAGTACATTTGTATAGTTATATGGACTGACAATAAATGATTAACGGAAAATAATGAATTAAGTTTTGAAGCCAAGAGTACTAGTTGGCAGAGTTGCTTGCACCGTTTAATAGTTACATGCTCTCCAGGGTGTGGTGAGTGAAGAAGGCTGTGAGGATGGCTTGCGGTCTCGATGCAAAGCGCTCAGCACATGCCCCTTGTGTCGAGCGCACCAGCACTGCGACTGGGTGGAGAAACAGTGCGTTCCAGCACCCAACAGGACAATGACAACAGCTCTTACCAACGGAGCGGCTGGAGAGACTAGTCCCAGCCTTGGCTCGGAGAATACTCTACAAACAGTGCAGATAGACAGAGACATGGCTAGTGGTACAGGGGCCACATTACTGTCTCACAAGCCCTGTCAGCCTACCTGTGCTCAGAGGACATCATGTACAAACTGCACACAGGTAATGAAGTTGATGGTGATGATATTGCACAGTATTTCTTAGGAGGTGCTTATAATGTTTCAGTTTTCTTGTGGGCCCATCATGCCTTACTCTCTGTTGTCTATTGTACCTTTTAGAGTTCGTGTATGTGGTGCTTCAATCAGCAGCGGTGTGTCAAGAATAATTCCTATTTGGTCAGTTTCCCCTACGGTCAGTGTAGAGAATGGACCACAGAATCCAAGAGATGCATGGATGTGGAGCCTGGTAAGTCTACATCGTATATGTCGTCATTTATTTTTTCATAAATCATTCGTTCTTAACCCAATGGCGACGGGTCACGGCTATCGCTGTCATAACAATACGCACGATGTGCGGCGTGCGGCTGTCCGCAGCGGCGCCGCGCCAAAACGCCCCGAGGCAATGATTCGGCTTGATGGACCGATATCACGCGCTCGGAGTCGGCGCGCTGCCGCCGTTCGCCAGAGCGTAGAGTTTTTTTTAATTTGCTATACCCGGCGCCATTGGGTTAAGATATTATTTTCTTTCAGTTTTTTCTCTTCTCATATCCCTTATTTATTGTCTCTAATGTATTGTTGTCTTTTGTAATTTTCTTTTGTGTATATATCTTTCACTTTGCTCCTTCATTGCTGTCCTGTATGTAAATCAGAGTTATGGTTGCAGTTTAGCTCATGTAATTTTTGCCATATATATCCACACTTGTTCCGTTGCAGGAATGAGCCGCTGCAGCATTCACCAGACATGTGAGAAATGCCAAGCAGACGTTGCATGTGGTTGGTGCGACGATGGAAGTGGTACAGGAATTGGCACCTGCATGGAGGGGGGTCAGAGATACCCCATCAACCCAGTTACCAAAGCCTCTCAGAGGAAGAAGTGCCCCAGTCCCAACTGGTACTTCACCCAATGCCCACGTAAGTTTTTCTTGGTGAACTGAGGTGCCTATCTTTGTGGGTGTCATCATAATTACTTCATTTTCTGCTGAAATGCATTCTGTTCTTATTTCACTGTTTTTCACTTTGTGCTGTGATAGATTTTTTGTGGCCTTTATTGCAATGTAAATGATATAAATGAAAATATGAAATATCTTTTTTTTCTTTCTTTCTTTCTTTCTTTTACTTTTTCTTTTATTAACACTGGTATTCTATGGGTCTTGCTTTTCAGTATGCAATTGTAACGGCCATAGCACCTGTGAGAATCGCAGCCAGTGCATAGAGCCATGTGCCAATAATACTGGGGGATCCCATTGCCAGTACTGTGTGGAAAAATTCTTTGGAAAACCAATAAATGGCGGACTGTGCAAACGTGAGTTGTGTTTTTTTTGTGTGTGAAACAAGTGGTGCTGCAGAATAATAGTTTTGCATGCATGCTTGATGGACTAAGTCAAGAGAGTTAATTTTTTTTTTTATTTGTGTATATTTATATATTTTTATCCTTTCTGATTTCTGTATCACATTCTTTTAGGATGATACTCATATGTATAGTTATTGATAATTATCTTTTATATTCCCCCTTGCTTACCAGCTTGTATGTGCAATGAGCATGGTGACACATGCAATCGCGAGACTGGACGCTGCAACTGTCATACAAAGGGGGTAACTGGTGATCACTGTGACCGATGTGACTCTCAAAACAACTATGTCGGTGAACCTCTGAAAGGATCTTGTTTCTGTGAGTGTATTCGTAATTGATAAAAGCTGGTATTTTGGTATTAAATAGTATGGGAAAGATATATGAGAGATGGGGTCATTGGATTAGCTCGCTGCTGCTGCTGCTGCTGCTGCTGCTGTTGTTTTGTGTGTGTGTTTGTGTTTTTTGGGGGGAATACAAAATAAAACTGGCTGTTGCTTTTAAAGTAGATAACTTTTATCTACACATTGGATTGGAAATGTCATGAATAAAAAGTGTCTGAATTTGTCTGTTCGTTCTAGGGACTGTTTCCTTGCTGTAGAGTTTTTTTCTTTGATCAATTTACAGTTTACGGTTGTCTTCAGTAACAAAAAAAAAAAAAGATTTGCAGATTCTGGGGAGTAGATGATAGACATGAATATTTTTTGATGACTGAATGTGAAAATATTTCTTGGTAAAGATAGATAAATGCTTCCTGTTTCCTGCACAGATGATCTCCAGATAGACTATCAGTTTACCTTCAACCTCTCCAAACACGAGGATCGTCACATACGCCAGATCAACTTTTTTAACGTGCCAACAAAGAGTGATGTAGATACTGACTTCGATATACAATGTTCAAAGGCAACCAACATCAAGATATCATCTAAAATGAGTAAGTGATTGCCTGTCTTTGTAGGTTTTCCTTAACCCCTTGGTGACGGGTGCAGAAAACGAAAAAAATAAAAAATTCTACGCTCTGGCGATCAATGGCAACGCGCCGACTTTGAGCGCAGGAGTTCGGTACAGCAAGCCGAATCACCGCCTCAAAGCGCTTTGGCGAGCCACAAGCCACATTTCGAGCGGTTTGTTTTCACGTCTATAGACATGACCCGTCGGGAAGGGGTTAAGAGACAAAGTGATTCTGTGTTTTTGTTTTGTTTTGCATTGCTTTGCTTTATCTGTTTCTTGGATCGTCATTATATTCTTGGCTTACATGTCGATATTTGTATTTTTTATCCTTTTTTCTTTCTTCCTTCCTTTCACTTTTTCCTTTTTCTTTTTTTTTATACGACGACATGCTTCTGTGGCGAGTTTATATTCTCTCTTCTAATTATTACGTCGTGTAATCCTCTCCCTTCCACAGCGAATAGTCACGAAACTTGGATCATACGTAACTACACCGGTAAAAGAATCAAAAGGAGGTTCAGCGCTTCGGAGTACACGTTCGGGGCGGCAGACAACAACACAACATTTCACGTCTACGTCTACAACTTCACGCCTCCCATAGAGATCATCGTGTCCTTCTCCCAACACCCCAAGCTGGATCTTGTGCAGTTCTTCTCTATATTCTCGCTGTAAGTGGCTATTGCTTGCGTTATGTGGAATACACCCAGGGTGAATAGGGGAAAGGGTGGGAAGGGGGGATAGGAGGAAAGGAAAGAGGTAATGGTTAGACGGACGGAGGGGGTGGTTAGAGAAAGGGAAGGAAGGAAGGAAGAGTGGGAGACAGGGACAGAAGGAGGGGGGTGGGTGGGAGGGAGGTTGGGAGAAGGAAGGAAGGAAGGAAGGGGGTGTGAGGGAGGGAGGGAAGGGGGAAAAAATAAGAAATAGAGGGAAGGGGAAAAGAGGGAAAATAAGAAAAAGCAGAATTGTAAGGTAGGAAACAAAAGGGGAAAAGAAGGGGAGGAGAGAAGAGAGGAGGAAGGAAAGACCACATATAATATGCATAATGCCTCAATACTTACATTTAAGTTGTCTGTTTGTCTACATTTATTTTTGTATTTACAGTGTGCATATGGGTTTATTCAAGATAAAAAATGCATTTAATTGTCATATTAACTTTTTTGGATTATTTCTTTTACTACCATTATTATCTTCAACAGTAGTGTGAGTGTAGATGAATATGAATATTTGATACAGTTGTTATCACTGTAATTATTATATATTGTTAGTGTTGATGTTTCTTTCATTGTTATGTTTATTTGTTCATGTTACTTTACATGTTATAACTGTAACTGGGAAAAGTAATATCAGTAGAATAAAATATGTTCCTTGTACTTTCAGATGTTTCCTGATTTTACTGACTTTTGCTGCTATACTTTGGAAGATCAAACAAAAGTATGACATTTATACCAGGAGACAGGTAAAGTAGAGGATAGTTATTTGCGTTTTTGTTAAGTCTCTCTCATCTTTTTTTCTCCATAGAAAGAAAATTCAGAAACAATTGCACTTTTGCAATGAGGATTATAGTTATAGTTACTATAGGTAATTTCTCATGTTTAAGTGTTACTGTAGTTTTTTTATGTTTGTATTTTCCTTAAACACTTTCATTTTATTGAGTATACATAATGTAATTGGTAAATGTTTTGACTTGAATGAAGGATACGTGTTTTTAGAGCAGCAGCATCCTTCACCATATCTCCCAACTTGGAAGCAGAGCGAGCATCCAAGATCTCTTTATTTTTGTTTTGTTCCGTCAGCGTCTCTTGGTGGAAATGGAAGCCATGGCATCACGTCCCTTTCGCCCCATCCTCCTGGAGCTCTACCCAAGAGGCTCTGCTGACACCCCCAACGCCAATGGCATCATTTGCCCCACCCCCACCAACACCACACCAACCCCCACCGCCATCACCACCACGACCCTGGCCAACAACTGCAACATTCTAGGCACCAATGGCACTGCCAATGCCATCAGCAGCTCCCTGACCAATGCCACCACCAACTCATTGTCCAGCCTCAACTCCAACTCCACAAACAAGGGGCCATTCAAGGCTAACAACGCGAAGTCCTGCAATAACATAATGAGCAATGCAACGTCACCAGATAGCCTTCCCTCGGACACCTTAGATGGCATGATGACGCTTAAGAAGAGAAAGAAGGTTAGAGGTTCATGGGTATTTTAGAACTTAAGTAAGGGGCACTTACATCCGAGAATTTTCAGGATTGGATCATATCTTTAGTTTGGATCTAGCTCCTTTTTTTTTTTTTTTCTTTTTTTTTTTTTCCAACTAATAATAGCTGATAAGACAGATAATAAAACACACTATATTGATGCTGATGTGTGAAAATTTACCCCAGCAGATCAACCCAAGCCCTATTTCCCTGGAGCCTTGCAGTGGGAACCGAGCAGCCGTCCTCTCACTCCTGGTTCAGTTGCCTACCGGTGGGGAACCCTTCACACCGCCAGGACATCCAGGTAAGGACTGACTGTGGCACTTGCTTGCTACTAACTAATATTTTTATAGGTAGAGAACTCTAGGAACATAAAAAATGTCCCTTGGAGGTATCTGATATACTCACTTTATATACCAGGTGTTCACTTGATGATGTGGAATGCATCTTATCCAAATTGTTGATACATTACCATTTATTCACAGAGTAAAAGAATTGAGTAATAGAATTGTTTTTGAAGAGAAGAGTATTGTGTTTAAGTGACATTTTTACATATGACAACAAACCAACTTTATTTTCAGGTGGTCTGGCAATTGCAAGCACTCTTGTAACGCTCGGAAACCCGAGGAAATGTAGTTCTGACCCCATAACTCTTACCAAGGGGGACGTCAACAAAAATAAAGCTCTAAGAGGTAAACAACCATATTCCAGCCAGTCTCCTGACACCTGTATTTAACATAGGCCTTGCCACCATCCTGTAAGATGTGCAGATGTATCATGTATAATAAGCCATTGTTAACAATAGCCACATCCAAATTTTATAATGTAGTACGTAATAATGATCATAATGATTAGATTTAGTATTAGTTGTCTGATGCCTTGAGCAGACAAAAGCATTCTCTGTTCCTTATGTTGTTGCTTGCAGAAAGCCACATTGACTTAAAACAGTTATTTAGTAAATGATCCACAGAAACAGGTCTTCAGATGCACGGGTGTGTATTTGAAGATTTATAAAATGAGATGAGCATTTTATTCCTTGAAAAAATTGGCTAAGTTTAACCCTTTTGTTCCTTGATTTTATTACCCACAGACATTTACCTGCTTTTTCCACCTTAGTTTGAAAAAAAGGAAAATTTATTTCTTGTAGAATCACCAGCTTGAAGGAAAAGTATTTTTCTTTACTATTCATGTATTTTTACCTTGAAATTTGGAAGTCTATAACTTATTTTATTTATGTATTTATTATTTTTTCAATTTCAACCATATCAGCTGTTATAATTTCCAGGCCAAGAATGTCACTACTGTCTGCTAAGGCCTTAGATATGTGTTCTAAGACGAGCTTAGAAGTTAAACCTGTTAAGTTGAAACAGTCCAGAAATGGCCAAACGAATTACATAATGCAACTGTACTGGGATGTTGAGCCTGGACAGTCCTGGCCACACAAAGTTCCTACTTCTTTGTGGAATAGTGAGAAGCGTAGCAACTCCACAAGGGCATGGTGGCAGAAATTCCTCTTGACACATGCGTTTTTTCATTGGCTGAAGATTGTCCGGGTTAGGAACGAGTGTTGGAGTATCACATACACACGACTCATATTTTTTAATAATGAAGTTTTATTTGTTAGGTATCTCACATGCTCTGATATGTGCAGTTATCAGTGAAATAATTCTTTCCCCCCGCCCCCCCAGTCTTTCTTTTTTATATTTTTTGTTTTTTTATTTTTTTTATTTTATTTTGCTATGAAAGAGTGACCACTTCTCATTTTCATTCATTTTCCCTTCCCTCCTTACCTATCAACCCCTGCCTTCACTCCCTTTCCTACCCCCCCCTCCACCCCCCCTCCGGCCATCAGACTAACAGAATACGTCACACGGATTTGATAGCGGCTTCAGAAGGGGGGTAGAGTGGGTAGGGTGGTAGGAAGGGGGGTGGGGCCAGGGTAGTTAAAAAAAAAAAAAAAAAAAACAGGGGAAGGGGGAGAGCACCTAAATGGAATCCTGCGTACCAAGCACTTCTCAGGGAGTGGTTGAGAGTCTAGGCCTGGATGTCGAGGGAGGGAGACGCGCGTGGTGGCGGCTCGGGTGATTGCCGTTTCTGGTTTGAGTGTCGAGCCGGCGGGAGGGAGGAAAGAAGGAGGAAGCGATAAGAGGCAATAAAAAGGTATTCAGATTGTCTAGTTCTCAGTCTTCTCTTTTTTTAAGTTCAGTGAGAGTATGTGATAATGTGGAACAAAGTTCTTACATTTTATTATTATTATGATGATGATAATGATTATTATTATTATTATTATCATCTCAGTTATTATTATTATTATTATTATTATAATTATTATTATTATTATCATCATCATTATTATTATTATTATTATTATTATTATCATTATTATCATCATCACTCTTATTGTAATTATTAGTAATATCATTATCACTTATTTTTACCAAATCATATTAATAATTTGTACTATAATTATTTTATAATTATTATTTTTATTACTAAATATTAAGCATTGTTATTTAGTATTGTTATGATTTATGGAAAAAAATATTATATTGTCATCTTCACTATTATCATGATAATTATCATTATTATTATTATAATCACTACTACTGCTATTACTATTTCTACTTATATTACTGTTACCACAACAAAGATTACTGCTTCATATTCATTATTGTAATAGTAATGATATGAATGGTAAAGATGATGGCATGGTCATTTTTGAAAGTTTTTGATTACCTGAAATGGTGTTCATTTTCCTTACTATTGTTTTTAATGTTTGTTTTGTTAATAAGTTGAAGTGAATTGTAGTTTCAGTGCATAATATGTTAGACTGAAGACCATAGCATTGTTGTCTTGCCTTACACAGTTTTCCTTAAATCAGAATTAGACAAAAAAAAAAAAAAAAAGCGAATGTCTTGTCTTTGCAGTCTCGCTAAGAAGCATAAGGTTTAACATTTTATTGTGGTATTGGATCCTATATTGCATCTTAAAGAGTTAGTGATGTATTTCACTCTTTTGATCTTCAGATGATAAAGGAAGAGAAAAATTCCACATTTCATTCTTGCACTACCAATAACTTCTTAGTGTAGGAGGTAGCATGTTAGGGAAATTGGTATGTAAAATAGGACAGAATATTTATATTTTTCAGAGATGCAATACTTGTACTTTAGGGATATGTAAAGAAATGGCTCGAAGATCAAAATTCTTGTGAACGTCTGTAAACTGTGAAGTGTGTTTTATGTACGAAATGGGCATGCTTCTATTCTAGACACTTGTCTGGGATATTACTTGTAGAATGTTAGTAACATGATAAAATTGGAGAATGTGGTGTTCAATTTTAATTTTCCATACATGTAAACATCTAGGCAATGTTCTCTCCTGTGGGTACTCTTTTGGGCAGATTGTTGCATATAGAATAGCAGTTTGAACCCGAAAACTGTGATGGTTGTCATTCTATGTGCATGTGGCATTGTCATTTGTATGGTGAAGGGTATTATGAGATTGTTCATTATACTTGCACTGTATGTAATTTCTCTTTTCCTTCTGTTTCTGGTCTTCTCTCTCATTTTTATCCTGTAGTGTGTTTTGTAAAACATTGCAATTTCGTGTTCAGTGGTCGTCATGGATGCCTGTGTTACAAGGCAGTGTTTTTATCACAGCAAATTTTTATATTATATTTTCTTAGGCCTTTAATATTGCTGCCTTGGTAGGTATGGATTCATTTCATATGGCTCAAATACTTTGTTGTTATGGTTTTGGAACTTATGGATGTACATATTGAACAATAATTTTAAGACTTCAGATCATGATGTAATATATATATATATAAATATATTATTTATTTAGCCTGTATTATAAGGCAGAGCAGACCAAGTTGTGTATGGACTGTTTCATTGAATCTCAGCCATGTGATAATTCTGTATTCTAAGTCTGAATGATTTGCTCTTGGCTGTATGAAGGGCTTCAGCAGAAGGATATCAGCACCACAAAAGTGATCTGATCGCTTTTTTTGTGATGGCAGTAAGGTGTTTAACTTTTCTGGAACTGGAATGTTTTATATTGAAGTGAAGGTTATAATATAAACCATGGTTCGTGTATGAGTGATGGAATTTTATACCCCTTTTTACTAGTTGATGTATGCCATGTAGCATACAAGATTTACTGTTTTGCTTGGGAGGAAGTATCACATTACTTGTTACACAGGGATTGATTGATATAAAAAAAAAAAAAATGTCACACAAAATTCATTTTTTATTACTTTTATCATTCTAAGAGATTCTTATTATTCTAAGGGATTCTTAAGGGCAAAGAGAACTTGTTACATTAGCTTTAGCAGGTACTTTGAAAAGGGAACATTGTTACCACATGTATTCAGGAACAACAGGGAATCTTGAAATTATCATGGACTTCTTGGAGGATTAAAAGCATTTTTATCCAAATACATTTCAAAGTGCAAGTTACATGTTGCTTTCACATAAAGCTCTATGCACACAAAGGGATTTGATATGTGCTGCACACACACACACACACACACACACACACACACACACACACACACACACTCACACTCACACTCACACTCACACTCACACTCTCTCTCTCTCTCTCTCTCTCTCTCTCTCTCTCACTCTCACTCTCACTCTCACTCTCACTCTCACTCTCACTCTCACTCTCACTCACTCTCACTCTCACTCTCACTCTCACTCTCACTCTCACTCTCACTCTCTCTCACTCTCACTCTCACTCTCACTCTCACTCTCACTCTCACTCTCACTCTCACTCTCACTCTCACTCTCACTCTCTCTCTCTCTCTCTCTCTCTCTCTCTCTCTCTCTCTCTCTCTCTCTCTCTCTCTCTCTCTCTCTCTCTCTCTCTCTCTCACTCTCACTCTCACTCTCACTCTCACTTTCTCTCTCTTTTTCTTTCTTCCTTTCTTTCCCCCCCTGACACAGAACTCTAGAGGTACCAAAATCACACCAAGAGCAGATCTAAGACAGCACACATCATACCCCTCATGTGTATAGGGCTCAAGGGGAAGTCAGAAAAAAAAAAAAAATAACATAGAAAATGTTTCAAGTGTACATTTAGACATGACTGAAAAATAGGTGACGAGGATACTAGGTAAAAATACACTGAACAAGCAGTATTGCCACATTCAGTATAGGATGTTTGTACTGGGGCATATGGTGTTCTAGCTTGATACTAAACTGTGTACAGATATTTAGTATCAAATAAGTATTAATTTCATCATTACTTTTTTTTTTCTTTCTTTCTTTCTCGTGGTTTGATGATTATGACATACACAGTATTATAGTGTATGAATAAATGGAGAGTATTGTGGTTATATTTAGTATTGGATTTTGATTATTATAACTTTTTTTTTTTTCCATTGATAGTTTGAGTTATAGAAATAATAATGAATAAAATGAAGTATTATGAGATTGATGTAAAATTATCATTGTCGTTATGATCATTATTATTCCATGATTTTGGATTTGTTTCTATTACTTTTGTATCAGTTTTTCATACATTGTTAATTGTTGTTATCATGATCAACCTGGGCTTGCCACTTGTAGAACCATTCTGTTTGAGTTCCCTGTATACACCTTACACTTCTTATCCATAGTGTTAATCCCTTGTTTTATTATATTTGTACGTCCGAGGGTACAATGAACGAGTGAATGGAATGAACAATTTTTAACTTGATTTTTTGCTTTCTCATTGTGTTTGTAAAGGGAGATTTTCATATCGACGTCAGTAACGAGAGGAGCTGTCTTGATTTTATTTCCTTCCTCTTCTTTCTTTTATATTTAATTTCTTTAGTAACTTTCACCCCCCCCCCCCCCCATTTTTTCCTTTTTATTTGTATATATATTTGTTATTGAATTCCTTATTTGTGCCACACCGTGACAATCGAGGAAGGAATTAGTTGTCAAAAGGGCCAAAGATTGTTGTCACAAATATACATACCCTTCTTTTTTTTTTCTTTTTTTTTTGTCTTCTTCTTTTTTCTCTTTTTTTTCTTTTCTTTTCTTGGGAAGGGCTTAGAGTAGGTTTGTATTTTGTTCTTTATTTGTAATTTCTGAGTGTATTTGTGTATACATATGATTGTTAGCTAATTTTTCATTATTATTATTATTATTGCTTATTTTTATATATTCATTTCATTGGGCATGTTACTTGAGAAATAGAAAATCAAATATCGAAAATGGTACAAGAATATTTTAATAAGTGGTTTTGTGGGGAGCCCTTGTTTTTTCTCAAATATTCTGTGAAACAAAACAAAGGAAAGGAAGAGGGAAGAGTGACCAAAACTGATGTGCCTGTGTGTGTATTCATGCATGTAAATGTGTGTATGATTTTGTGTGTGTGTGTGTTTGTTTGTTTATGTAGGTAAATAATATAGAGAAGGAGAGAGTGTAGAGTAGTGTGTGAGTGAGATTTACAGGTTGTGTTTATTTGTTTGTTTGTCTGTGTGTTTGTTGTGTTTGGAACTTTTTCCCCTCCTATTTCCTCAGTATTTTTACCCTTGTGTAGCAATGTGAGTTTTATATTGGTGATTACAGAAAGTGCAAAAGAAAAAAGTTGCATGGGAATGTTTTATCATTAACATTATTATGAATTATTGCTATTATTATTATTATTATTATTATTATTATTATTATTATGAAATTTGTATGTTTATTTGTAGAGTTGCAAAATAATTCCTGTTACATTTATATGTGACTACCTACTGTATTAGAAGAATATTAAGATTTGACAATATC
This sequence comes from Penaeus chinensis, assembly GCF_019202785.1. Classification (NCBI taxonomy): domain Eukaryota; kingdom Metazoa; phylum Arthropoda; class Malacostraca; order Decapoda; family Penaeidae; genus Penaeus; species Penaeus chinensis. The sequence continues at coordinate 4,112,737 of NC_061837.1, forward strand.
AGGCTTTACTGTGTATAATTGTGAATCTCATTTTAAGTCATATTAAAATGAAAGAACTGCATATTGTTTAGAGATTGTTTTCTGAAGAACAAATAAATTTTGATATGCATAGCTCAGCAATAATCCATTAGTTGTAGTTTTTTTTTTTTTTTTTTTTTTATTATTATTATTATTATTATTATTAGGAATTTGATCTTGAAAAAAATCACTGAAACACTCCAGTACATATGTACACTTACTGGAGGAAAACTTCTACCTCTAAAATAGATTTTCCTTTCTTTTCGAAGTAACATTTTTGCACTCAATACATTTTATAGATACAGAATACAGACAATTTCAGGACTTTAGTATTTTTTTAATGTTTTGTTTAGAGTTTTCAACTCCTGTTTAGTTGAGTTATGGCAACGGAGTTTGGAATTACTATGGTTTGGAATTCCTCACAGATGTCTTAGGTTCCCCAGATATATACATATTCAGTTGCTCTCTGAATTGTCATTGTTAGGCCAAAAAAAAAAAAAATTAACCCAATAAATATCAAATGTCAAAAATTTTTGTTGTGGCTTATAGTGTTCCAACACATATCATGCAGTCATAGCCTGAAAGAGTCAGATCCCCACCTTTGTGCCAGATATATTTTTTTGCTGTAAACCATTGGAAAAGAAAATTGGAAAGTTACATTGGTGATTAGTTGGGTCTATATACATACTGATATATGTATCACAGTCATGCAATCGTTTCAGTCTTGTGCCCTGCCTAGAACAAATGAATAATGTGTAATGTCCCTACTGTAAGAAGTTAATTCTTCTCTAACTATCCTTAAGCACTGAAAGAAAGTGCTAAATGTACCAAAGATTACGTATGTAAAGTGACTTGTAGTTGACATGCAGTGCATTTCACGTGAAAGAAATCATTGCTGGTTTATTAATGGGGATTATAGTCACTTTAGGGAGGGCAGGGTGTGGCTGGGTCTAAGGAGGCCATTTTTATGATGCAATACATTTTAAGGGTCCATTTTTTATTGGAAGAGGATTTTCATATTTTTTAGAAATAAATATTGTTCCATAATTGTCTAGTCTTCAGTTGCAATTGATTCCATCAGAACATCCTTACAGGCTTACCCTACAGTGTGACTTTTGTCTTCCTGTCTTTGTATACTGCTTTGAGGGTATGTCTCCGGTGTAGCTGAAAAAGGGTAGTTACTCTAGTTACAAACATTTATTTATTTTTGTTTTATTATTATTAGTTTTATTTATTTACTTTTTATTCTTCCTTTTTTTTTTTTTTTTTTTTTTTTTTTTTTTTTTTTTTTTTTTTTAGTTGTTCTTTGGGTGTGTTACATAGATCAAGTTAAACACTGTAATTTCATTCATAATTTAAGATTGTAATAGTTGGGTATACCAGGTAGAAGGGGTCCGTATGAAGTTAGTAATACATTATGTATAGTTATTTGTTTTGCTGCAGTCAGTATCATGTTACAGTCTCACTAATTCTAAGTGTAATATCAAATTCCTTAAGAGAAAATGTTCAGGAATGTATCCAGTTATTTTATCCAATCTGAATATAATCTGGAATAGTAGTATGACATACTTTAAATAAAAAAAAAAATGTATACTACTGTGGTATTGTTAGTTTATACAAATCTAAACATTTTCTCTTTTGTCCATTGTAAATATCTCTTACAAAGAGCCTCTAGGGGCATATGTTCCATTCTTGTGTAATTACCTAAAGAATTTCATTCCAAGGCCAGGCTTATTTCACAGCCGTGACTGGCAAGGCAATTCAAAAGGTATTGAACAAAGCTTAACACAACCATCAACAAGTTCATGATTCTATGGATTTCATTCTAGTATTTTAGATTTTGTTGTGGCTGTGAGACAAGACCCAAGATGCACTACTGTCTATGGTTACTGCAGCAGCTTTTATTGTTTGTTGATAATAAAATAATCATATTCCTTCACTCTGCTGTAAAACAATTTTGCTAATAAAATGCCATGTTATCAATGGATTTTTATTGATTCCACTTGGATATAAAAAAAACCACACAATTTAAGATTGTGTTTAAAAAAAAATCAAGAGAAAAACAACAAAGGGAAAAAATGTACATTTCACATGTTTATATGAATATCTGGTTTACACAAAAGGAAGATAAAAAAGTATGAAATGATATTTAAAATCCTTAATGCAACCCTTAGGGTGCTATGTCAAATACACCAGAGCATTGCAAAGTTACCACAACACAAGACAAGTATCTTAACAATTACATGATATATGGCCAAAAAATGTTTGAAAAAGAAAAATGGATTTCCAGAAATACAAATCCAAGTCAAAATGGAATTCCACTTGATTTTGTACATATAGACATCATGGGTAACAAGTATGACATCAGCAGAAGGTAATTTTAGTTTGATAAAATAGCTCTAAAGCACATTTGTCTCCTAACTCTAAAATAAACATGGGTAATGCAACAATGACCATGGGGAAAATGCTGAGCAATACTTTGCAGGAGACGATAAAAGACAGTAACACAACCATGTATTACTACAACCTACTCGACATGAGAATGGAGGGAAGAATGCTAGAACCTACTTGCATCCAAATTGGAAACCCTGTTGATTATCTTAACACCTTTTCACAAGTTACTCATTCAAGAGCTGTTTAGGCATGAATTACTTATTCATCCCTTCAAATATTCCTAAGGTGTATATTTTTTGAGCATATCTTACTATCAAAGTCAACTAATAAGAAAAAAGATTCCTATAAAACTATTAAGGATATACACAGTAAATGAACTGCTAACCTGCAATAAAATGAAGAGGTCTTATTCAAATTTAGAAACAAAATTACTGTACTATCTGCCATACACAATGGCAGGCAGGATGGGACTTACTGTAGTTTTCTACAACCACTAGTTCTAAGAAATATTCCTGGAAACTCTTCAGTTCGTGTTACAGTAAAAATCTGCAGTAGCAAAGTTTGTATTGGCATGTCCATTAACAGTATGAGTAAATCGATCTTAAAACCTTAAAGAACAATGTATAGCAACTAGCATTGTTGGGTATGGATGGAAACGGCAAAAGTTACATTTAAAAAGTAGTTTCACTATATTGTAAACAAATAATTAAAATGAAATTAAGCTCAATAGTTACGTATTCTAATAGAAAAAATAAGTAAATCCTATTTCTGTGCGCATTAAGCTCTGAATTATCCCATCCTTCTGGGACTAATACACCCACAGACACCTTAAACATGAAACTTTATTAACTTGAAATGTTTCCTAAGGCACAAAAGTTGGCATCTAGAACAAGGATATGCCACAGCATCACAAAGTTTCATCTGTTGACTAGAAATGAGATTCAAAGGTATGCAAGATCACTCTCTCGGACTGACTAGTATATATGAGTAAAGGAAAATATGGTGCAAATTTAATTCCTCTAAAAGCACCTATTCAAGCATGAATTGCACATTTGCTTCTCCAGGAATCCTCAGGAAAATTATTACATAAAATATTTCCCTAAAGCATATCTTATGGTATTAACAGTACCACTCTGAAAGTCTCCATAATTACCTGTCATTTATAAACCTGAACTATCTTTTCTCAAATGAATACCATTTTTAACAGCGATATTTATGTATAATACAGTGCTATGAGATATATAGCTTCGTGATCTTTAATAAAAAATACATGACCTACCTGACAGTCTAACCCCTGTTTACTCCTAAAAGCTTGTCCTTACATACTCAGTAATGATATTATAAAAGACTTCAACATTTAAAAGAAACAAGAATGGCAAAATAAGAAAATATGAAGGCTTCTTAGACTAAGTGTCCAATAATGCATTTATTAAATGTTTTGTATTTAAGTCATACTAATGCACTACAATCATGTGTTTGTAGTGTACTAATGTATACATATCAATGCTTTTGGTACTGATTTAAATTTGAAAAATGCATTTTGCGGCATTTGGTCTGAGAACATCTTTTAACATGCACCCCCTCATATTGTTATAACATAAAATATTACAGCTTAACATTCAGTCATATTCAATATATAATTAACTGAACTTTACTGGACACCTAAAAGAAATATGCTATTACAATATTATGAATATCAAATACTATTGTGCATTAGCCATCATTTCTAGGACCCACTGATATTACACAGCAGAGAATCATATGATCAATTAAAAGTAATAGAAAAGTACTGCACCACTTACTCTTCAGCCAAAAAGAATAAAATAAAATACACTTAACTATAGCAAATAAACCATACATATGCAAATAAGCACATTATGAGCACCCACAATATCAACATGAACATGCTCATATACACATGCACACACACACACACACACACACACACACACACATATGCACATGAACATGCAAGCCCTTGAACTCACCCCACCTCCCAACAGTCACTCACACACTTTAAAATTAACGGTGCTCCTAGTTCTGTTGCAAAACAATGAAGCAATCCTCTTTCAAAAACAACCATGACAAACAAGATTGTGCAAAATGCCAAAATCTATACAACTGATCATCATATTTAAAGAAAATTATGCCTTGTACATTCACATAGAATAATGAGGCTTGGGCAGGACTTGATCTTGTATCATAAAGTACCATTGGTTACATTACATCTTTCCCATGCCATTTCAGGAAATACACAAAGCTATACAAGACACTCACTCCCATTGTGAAAGAAGACAATATACAAAGTATTCAAGTCTTACTTGGGGCTGAAAAGAGAAAATAAGATAGGGATAGAGGGAGAGAGGAAAGGGAGGGGGAAAGAAGGAGAAACAGGAGTGGGTTGGGAAGAGGGGGAGGGGCAGGAGACAAGATGGGAGGGTGAAAAGAGCAGGAAGAGCAGGAAGGAAGAGGTGGAGGGCGGGATAATAAATATATATATATAAGGATAGTGATAATTGTATGAAGTATATTGAGTGCTTGCAAAAGAAAGTAAAGAAAAAAAAAATATAAATAAAGGACTTGCACATATATGAATTGTCTTTTGTTTGGGAAAAATGCATTTACAGACCAACATAAAATGAGCTGATCACAAATGATATAAAAGTATCAAAGATATATGATGCAAGACAAGACTTAAAAACTAATATGTGGAATTATGTGCGATGAGTCTAACATACATTTTTCCTTCTTCCTTTTCTCCAAAACACACAAAAATATTCTGGCCAATGAAATAAAATTTGAGCTTTTTTCATGCATGCTATTCAAACTATCATCCTAATTCTTACTTATCACTTTTCATTTTCATTCTGAACTACATCATTTCAACACTGAAAGGGATATGACACACTTTCCATTCTTCTTCTTTTTCTGTAACTTTATATTCAATAATTTCTAAATTTACTCTTAGTTGTATAGTTTAAACATTTTTAGAAACTGGCTTATGTTGCAGATTTCACTTCTCAATAATAATAGATCATTCCACAAATTTCTATATTAGGTTATTATGACTGGTTTTTCTTCATTAGATGTTTGTGTATATTCTTATAGTAATCATCACTAAGGTCTCGACTAGACCTACGGCTTGAGCATAAACTCCCTGGAGCACTGAGTCGAACAGAACTTGGATTTTTCTTTGAATGCTTCCTCATGAAGGTAGGTTCTTCGTACATTGGGCTGTTATCCGAGAAGGAATTCAAGGCTATTTCTTCCCCTTGCTGTTGTCCAATCTGTACCATGAGATTCATGAGGTCCTTTTCTAAAAGTGTGAGCCCCTTGCTATCAACTGGTTCCTCATCCTCTTCAGCTTCATATCTATCCCTCTCAGCTTGAATGTGATTATCTTGGGGATATCTTTGTTCAGGTATTTTCACAATCTTAGGATTCTCACGGTAATATGCGGGTAAGTAATTCAACCCTTCTCTGTCTACTGTAATGGGCGGATAAATGACTTCCCTGCCGTCTGTTCTCAGGGAACGTAAAAGGGCTTCTCCCTGGATCCTGGCTGGAAGGGAGGTGAACTCACCCCTCTTTTTGACATGATCATCATCTTTGGCCAATTCCAAACGACCCTGACTCTGACTCCGGTATCTGGGAGAAGCCGAGCCTGAGAGAGGTTTCCGCTTCATCCTCTCCAGAGTGCGTGGCCGTGGGTGGGGAGGCCTGTTACTGGGGCTGGGCGACTTACCCTCAAATTCATCAGTAAAGCGTGGGACGGATGAGGCTCTACTTGCTGGGGCAGACTTCATGCGGTAGACAACTTTGTGTCCACCATAGCCTGGCCTTTCATTGCTGTTGGAATGCATACTGTATTTAGATACTGACACTAACCTTGATTTCCTATAAATATATATATGGTACAGGTAACCATGTAATCTCAATGTGGCTCTCTTTATTAATGTCAAAACCTACTGCCTCAATGAAATGGTCTACAAAGTGGGTAAATGTCTGTTGACAATTAATAGTTCAGATTTATGTTTATGCAATGAAATACTGGATAAACAAGCAGTCAGATAATGGGGGTTACCTGAACTACCAATACTATGAAAAGAATCATAAACTGAGAGTGAATAAGTAAGTGAGTGAGTGTGAGTGTGAGTGTGAGAGTGTGTATGTGTGTATGTGTGTATGTGTGTATGTGTGTATGTGTGTGCACGTGTGCATGTGCATGTGCATGTGCATGTGCATGTGCATGTGTGCGTGACTGAGTGAGTGAATTTGAAAAAAAAAACCTTAATGGCACAAATAGGGTAAGCAAAGTGCCAGGCACAGGAAATCCTTATCTGAATATCAATTTAACACACAGTCATCATTTACAAGTATTCTTAAAAGTATATATATATATATATATATATATATATAAAAAAAATTCACATTATTTCATTAACGTGACTCAACTCACCTTGCACGTCTTATAACCTCCGTGTTGATCCTTGTCCTTTCTTTGAATCTCTATATTACAGACATAAAGGGGGGGAAAAATCACTTGTGTTAGTCAAACCAACAAAATAATACTAGAAATCAGAGGAAAATATTAGAAGGAAAAAAAACAAACTTAACTACTTTGCCTGTAAAAGTGTAAATTTTTTTTTCTCAAATAATACATGCATTAACAAATAAAGAACCACTGAAAAATGATGTGTTCAGCTTACCTTAGCATTTCTCAACTCTTTTTAATTATATACTTTTCAGTGACAAAGATTAATACTAGGCAAATCACACCTAGTACACTTGTTATACTAATGCATTTATCTTTACTCCAAATCATTTGAGCCTATTATGTTGTTAGTTGTACTACATACAACTATATAACTAAAAAAACTGTTATAAAAAGTTAATACTAAATCTGCATTCCCATTTTGCAAGAATCTCAAATTTTAACTAAAGAGAATAAATAAATCAAGTTTGCATGAATTATCTGTTGAATATGAATTCTTTGCAGCTTAGTGAACCCAGCTAACATTCCCAGCAACTTCAGACTTCCCAAATCTAAGACATTTTAATGGAAGGGAAATCACTTATATTCCCCACAAGGGATGGTCCCCTAAGTCAGTTAAAAAAAACAAAAAACTAATGACTAAAAAAGAAGCAAATCTGAAACCCCAATCCTAATTCAATGACTGATTATATTTAGTACAAAAAGGCTGTATAAATGAAGCTTTGTAAAGTTCCCAAA
>NC_061837.1:4122881-4127881 GCF_019202785.1 Penaeus chinensis
CAGCACTGCTAGTTTCTACAGGGAAGGCTAACACAGATTAAGATAAAAGAAGAAAAAGAAGAAGAATAAAATCATGAATGGGATTAGTATCAATTACAAACCTTTCTTCTGACATTGCTGGTGGTTTCTCAGCTGTTCTTTTACTTTTGACAACTGCAACCGAAGAGTTTTCACTTCCTCTCTTGCTTGCAAATCCACATTTTGAGCAATATTATCCTTCACAACTAAAAGAAAAGAAATATAGTTGACAAACATAATTCATACAAATCATAGCATATAAAATTCATATCCTACTTTACCAATTCTTCACATAATTTATCTTACAAATAATGTATTCTAAATTTACCTTTTTGTCAGATCACATTTACATGCAATATGAAAAACCTTCAATTTACCTTTTTCTTCCACTCCCTGTGTAATGGTTTTTAGGTTTTCATCCAGAGACCGCTGGATCTGACTGCGGAATGCCGGGAAGTCCAGATTGAACACTGGGTCATCAAGGCTGTCGGTGCTGAATGTGGACGAGTTCATGGAGGAATTCACATCTTCAGAAGTCAGTCGAGTTTCCCTCTGGAAAAGGTAAAAGCAATTGGTCACTCTAACCACTCTAACTCCAGTTCTAAGTAAATCAATGAATGAATGAGGACAGCAACTTACTTTTGTAAACTTGGAAGCTAATCTCAATATCTGCGAAGACATGGAAGACAGGCACGACTTCAACTGCTCATTTTCATCGCTTAGTTGCCCAACCCAAGCCTCATACTGGCTGAGGACTTTCCGATGCATGTCCTCCTCGTGCCTAATAGTTAAGAGAATAAGATTTTCAGATGAACGAGAGAGAGGGGAGGAGGGAAGAGAGAAGAGGGAGAGAGAAGAGAGAAGAGTGAGAGGGAGAGGAGTGAGAGGGAGAGGAGTGAGAGGGAGAAGAGTGAGAGGGAGAAGAGTGAGAGGGAGAAGAGTGAGAGGGAGAAGAGTGAGAGGGAGAAGAGTGAGAGGGAGTAGAATGAAGAGAGAAGAGAGAAGAGAGGAGAGTGGAGAGAGAAGAGAGGAGAGAGAGAGAGGAGGGGATAACAAAATAAGTAAATTAATAAATAACTTACTACAACAAAATTAAGAACATAAAACTAACAATCTTTCTTCAATATTATAATTTGTAAAATCTCTTAACCTTCACCAAAAACACACACACACACACACACACACACACACACACACACACACACACACACACACACACACACACACACACACACACACACACACACACACATACACACACACACTACCAAATTCTAACTAAAGTTAACACCCAACATCAAATACACACCGAACTCCAGATGCTTCCGTTTTCCACTTTGCTCTTGATCGATTTGACCGTGAAAGTGTATTGGAAATAGTCATGGCCGGTGCTCTGGTTTCTGAAGACTTCTCCCCAGATACAAGTTTATGTAGTCTCTCACGAAGACGACTGTTTTCTGTCTGCAATTGTGAATGTTTGTCTTAAAAGTCCTTTTCTCCCCCCCACATTTTTCCTTTATGGCAATGTGGTTTATCAAACTGTTGCATGACTTGTATCTTTAATTACTGCAAATCTTTTTTGAAAAAAAAAAAAAAAAAAATATCTAAGGATTATTTACATTCTAGAGACATCTATTTCAAAACAAATTACAAATTTATAATTTCTCACCTCCTTCTTCCGAAGTTCATGCTGATGATGTGCTTCTCTTTGCTGCAACACGCTTCCTAGTCTACGCACCTGGGTTAAAAATATTTAATTTTTAAATAATTCCAGATAGAATTAGGAAATGATTCAAGAATGAAATCAACATGATTTAAATTGCCAGTCAATCTGAATATTTTACATTCGCATCAATAGCGCCCTTGAAATATAATCAGTCCATTTCATTCTGAAAAAATTGTGCCTTAATTTAATTTTAAAAAAATCTAAAGTCTGAACTTTATCTTTTTCAAATCTTATCGTCAAAAGGGGTAAATAAAAACAAAATACACAAACTTTGATTTACTGATCAGTGTAACAACTGTAGAACTTAATACTATACCTTATTTGGACAGGTACATAAAACCCTTTTAAATGGCACAAGAATCAATTTTTTATCCTTTGATGTTTACGTAATATTAAAGAAAACATACATTTTTTTTTACCCCCAGAGATGGGGTAAAAATGATGATACTTTCATAAAGCCTGTTATCATTCTATTAATTTTACAAGTGAATCCATAAATATTTAACTTTAAATAAGCCCATTATTTTTCATTTCATTCCTGTAGGACACACACAACAAAATAACTCAATTACCTCCTCTTTCTCTGCTTTAAGCTTTGATGCAAGAGCTTTGTTAACAGTGACTGCCTGCCTCTCCCTCTCTTGTGCATCACAGACTTGTCGCTCCTTGTCATCGACTGTACCTCTTAGATCCCTTATGCTGTTCTGTAAGATAAATCAGTACTATAATACATATGTAACTGATGGGTTTGCAATCCTAGCACAGTATCAACATGAGAACAGGTACTTCAGCAATATTCAAGACCATTTCCTCACCCATGCTTTAGAACACACATGATAACAGTTTAAATGACCCTAATTGATTTTGTCACAAACTTAGGACAAAGCCTTTTCTTGACAGTTAGAGGAGTGGATGCTATTCCTTACCTAGAACCATAAGAGGAGTCAAACTCACTTTGCTTTAAGTTTACTGGTCCCAGTTATGCAAATTCCCCCCCCTTGTACTACCTCTAACAAGCAATATACAAATAACCCAACTGGACAGGACTCAAATTCAGAACACATCTCCTTCTCTATCTTTGGAAGGTTTGGTAATCTCAGAGAGAAGAAACCAAAATTGTGAGTTTCCCCAAGTTTCCATTAAAACTATCACACAATAAATATAAAAACAGACACACTCATACACACATACTTGGAAATGATTCATATCTGCTGCATCTCTTCTCCTCTGATCTTGAAGAGTGTTGCAGTCATGGACGGAAGAACGGTAGAGCCGCGATACCTCCCAGCAGGCATTGATGAGGGCCACCAAGTTCACCTTCTGGCTTCCAGTTTCTATGAGGCCACAGTTGAGCCCCAAACCCTGTAGTTCCTGTAAGGGTTAGAGCAAACCATCAGTCATAGTCATTTAATTTTTTTTTTACTTAAATGTAGTAATAGTGATAATCGTGATGATGATGATGATTACCATCAGCACCAGCAGCATAATAATAATAGTAACAACAATCATTAACATCATCATTACAGCATAATAATAATAGTAACAACAATCATTAACATCATCATTACCAGTCACAACAAAGGCAACAAAAACAAACACACAATAATACTCCTTCTCACCTGTGAGAGGTATACAATAATAATAATAAAGATAACAATAACCATACTTATCATTTAGTCACAACAAAAACAATCACAAACAATAGCACTCCTTCTCACCTGTGAGAGGTATACAACCGCACTCTGCATGTTATTTGTTGTACAAAAATAAGGAGGTGAGTCTACTGGTGAGACTACTTGATGTTTGCCTTCCCCAGCTGCACCTGCATCACACAGTGACACAAGGTAGCACAGCTGGCCTTTCTTCATCTTTTCACCCATCTGCAAAATAAAGGACAGTGGTAAGAGCATGAAAGAAACTTCAGGGTTGATGGAATCCCATTAAATGTCAACTAAAGTTAGAAAGTCAGAAGAATCTCTGCCTCTCGTTCCATTGTTTTAATTTTACACCTGCTTCTAATAAATGTCTTTCTCAATAAATCAATTCAAAATCACATTTTCACTAGATTTCAGAATTACAGAAATCCAGACAACACAAAAAAAAAATTGTAAGAAACTATACAATGGATATATTTCAGTCCCAAATGCAGCAAATTCAAATACTAGAATACACACTTTCACAATCCCTATATCCTAAAATGTTTCCCCAAGAAACAATCACCCTCCACAAATATATCCTTAACCTTAAATCCTTGTCAGAGTCAACACTTTTTTCCACACTAACAGTACCCAGGGCGGGAGATTCCCAACACAGACACACGCGAGCATAATAAAACCAATAAAACTCCAATTCTCTCAGCTGTACCTTTAATTGGCTGAACTGAACCACAACGCAATTGATGAAGACAAGTTTTATTTCCTTATTATAATATTTCATGCAAATGATATGATTTCTATTCTCCTCCAAACATGTACACTGTGTTTTTCATCAATCTGGCACACGTCAAAAGGCTAAAACAAAGACAGACAATTAATACCAACAAAATAAAAGAAAACAATATATCCACGACTGCAACCCCGACCACGGAATAATAAGTCCCGGTTCATTACACATTATCCTTTTATTCGTTATTACGGCCACACACGCCACTTAAATAACACCAAAAAATACCCAGAATAGACGGAAATGACTTCAGCTTCCCCCTTTCTCTTCGACTTACTGCATAGATTGTCGTGAGGAGGGTGAAAAAGGGATAATTTCAGAGAATTTTTCGCGTTGTGGAAGACATTATTTTTGTTTACCTTCTGCTACGATGCCAGTGATGCCAGCGCGGCGACACACCTCTGGGGAACGTTGCCAATTCGCCATTGGTTAAAGTCCAATTTATTCATTGTGTCTGGGTGTGTATATTGAGTGGTTGATGTCGTTAAGTGACAGTGCTAACAAGGAGGGAGTATAGTAGTGTTGATCTTATCTAGATTCGTATCCAATTGTTGTCTATTGATGATGGTGTATTATTGCCAACGCAGTGATACACCTCTGAGACATCTCGCTAATCTCATTAATTAAAATCTGCGTGTATATAAAAAATGACAGTAATAGTGATATTAACAGTGAGGGTTTCATAGTCGATGCGAAATTCATCAAAATTTGCATGTATCACTGTATATCAATGGTTGTGTAATATTACTAACAGGTTATTAAAATCCGTCTATTTTATTTATTTACTTTTAAATCTATCATAATTCATGTATTG
>NC_061837.1:4135381-4140381 GCF_019202785.1 Penaeus chinensis
ATTGCTAGGGGTATGTATATGAGTTGGCAGCAACTCGTGTGACTGAGAAAGGGTTAGTTTTAAGTATAGGTGCCATTAAGTTTTTAAGAGTAAGTTTTGGTAATTTTTCAAGATACCTTTGCAAAACTGATCTTGACGATTTTGGCATCAATGTATTTCTCTTATCCTCTAGTACATATATATATGGGAATTATGCCATGATACCACTAACCCCCAGAGGCAGGGGAGGCCATGAAAGGTACTAAGGAAATTTTGGGGTAAACTATCAATATTATAACATCATGAAGATTATATCTCACTATAATTCTAAATGCAGGGGCTATATCCCTCTGCGACAGCCCCCCCCCCATACTTCCCTCTTCTCCCACCTAGGAGAATAAAAAGTCCTCCACATATTCATGACAGGATAGAGCATAAGACCTACATGCGGGCTGAACACGGCAATGCATTAAGTACTATCCTGAATGATGGATGCCATTGAGCTGGGAGGGTGATTCTTTCATGTTCTCTCCTGCCATACATATATGGTGGATTCTTTGTCTTGTAAGTTGAACAACAAAGGGAAGTTGTTCAACATGAATTCCACACATTCTTTGTCTTCCAGGGTCCCCCAGGGTGTCGCATTATACATTACAGTAACTTGCTCATTGTGTATTATAGTTACTGAAGTTACATATGTGCTGTCTTCTATTCATACTTTACCTCGCAGTTTCCCTGGTACTGTTCATGCCTTCCCGGCTATTAAAGCCAAGACTGTCAGTAATGGGGGTTTCCACAGCATAATTTTGATATATTTGGATAATAGAGAGAGGGGGGAATCCATCGATACCAAAATCATCGCGATTGGTTGTGTGAAGGTATTCTGAAAAATTACCAAAGTTTCATGTTGGTCATACTTTTGGTACAAGGTAAACAGTATGTGGAAATGTTGGTGCAATAAGTTTAGACATTCTTCAGTAAATTCACAGTAGAATGCACTTGGTATAATAATAAGTAAAGAAGAAAAAAATCTACCAAAATTGCTTTTTTCCCCTCTCCTTTTTCTTTTTTCTTTTCTCTATCTGTAAAGCATTGCTTGTATCACAGTTCATTAAAGTGAATTTAATGGAATAGTGCCACAAATTTTTTTTTTTTTTTTTTTTTTCTTAAGAAGAATTTTAGGCAGAAAGGAGGTTTGTTTTATGCCCAATATTGACTACTTGTCATATCTCTAATATATTTTTGTGTCTATCCATCTGTTTAGCATGCTTTATATATTTATCTTTCTATATCTAGCTGTCTCCATCTGTCTTTCTATCTTTCTATCTCTATATATCTATATATCTATTTCTTTTGTCATCCATCCATTAAAGTGTACTTAAATTACAGCTGTTAAGGAAATTGTAGACCATTGGTGCTATTGTGGATTTCAATGATACTGTTTGCATTCTGGAAGTGATTTAAAGATGGTCTGAATAATTTATATATTTTCCTTTTCTCCCCCCCCCCCCCCTCCCATAGGAGATGGTGGTCACAGATTCGTTATACAGTCTCTATCTCCGTGCCCAGGAGAAGTACAATGAGGGCTGTAATGATTTTGAAGTAAGTCTGCTTCATTCTGTTTTGTTTTTTTATAATATTATGAACAATATGAAAGCCTGAGGCTGTGACATGGAACCAGAAATCAAAGTGTCATGGAGAGCTTGTTACTGGCAGGTGTAACATGTCATATGTGCTGAGCATTACTTTGTGGAACTGTTATAGCTGTATTGAAGCTTTTAAAAGATTTAGTTCTTGCAGTCTACAATTGATGTGAATTAATGTTTAAATACCTTTTTATGCCTTACAAAACATTCTTGTTTCAGGAGCACTTTACATGGCTTGAGGAGGTTGTGTCGGCAGCGTGCGAAACGTTTGCCACAACTGATCCCTCTCTCTTGCCAAAAACTCCGGGGGTAAGAAAGACCAAGAAAAGGGCACCTCAGTTAACAGGTAAAGTCTAATCTACATATACTTTTTTCTATTGAGGGATAGACCTTTTTCCCTTTTTTTTATGTTTTTTATTTGTTTTTTGTTTGACCCCTTGCCGACGGGACGACAGGGAGACACGTGCTATGCCTACTGTTTGTACTTGTTTGATTGTTTTACAGATAGATGGCTATACTTATACTAAGTCACCAATGGGCCAGTTAGTAGTACTGCCCGTCTCGCCCGCTCACCCTTTTCTTTGATTTACGAAATATTTTACATTATCTTATTTTGCTGTTATTAATATTAAAAAAACATAATAAAATAATTATAATAAAAATGACACCATCGATATTCATAGCACTAGTAAAAAATACGTTTTTCCCGCCAATTCAAATCAGGTACGGTCACAAGGTCTACTAATCGACTCCTTTGTGGCTAAGCGCTAGCAGAGCCATCTATGGGCAGACATTTCACAAAAAATATAGAAAATAGGGACAGCATTTTCCCCATTTTTTGTTAATTTTCCCCGGTGGCATTGGGTTAAGCTACTCATTTACTTAAGCTGCTGGTGTTATCATTATTTTTATAGTTATTCTTTAATTCTTACAGTTTTTTATGATTTGTGATCATAAGTTAACAAATGTGTGTAGGCTCTCATGGAATGAACCAATAAATGTGCCTTAAAAAAAAAAATTATATATATATATATCCCCTTGTTTTATGTGAAATATTAGCATATTTTAATAAGTGGTGATGTTTCCCCATGAGTACACTCTATCTAACTCTCTCTCTCTCTCTCTGGAAAGATATTTCAGAATCTCCGCCATCAAAAAGGGTATCTACTGAAGATGCCAATAGTAAGGATAATACCACAACTCCGGCAGAAGCTCCTGTTAGAAAGGGAAGGGCAGCTGCAAGGGTATGTTAAAACTGAAAGCATTTTTAGTTAGTTTTGTAATTTGCACACTTGTCTACTTTTTCCTTTTTTTCTTTGTACAATAATGGATTCACATTTTGTTGGTTGTCGTTGGTTATGAATGACTTGAAAATTACTGTGGCCATTTGTCGTGATTTCATGGTCTTCTGTCAGGATTAATGGACTATTGGGAAATGAAAATGCAAGTTCTTGAAATGTAATTTATCTTGCAGGTGGCACAGTCAAAGAACAGGCAGTTTATACAGCAGTCCATCAAGTACAAACTAAGACGTCCTTCAACGCCAGAGGACCCCGGAAAGAATAAGGCCACGCCCTCTTCAAATGAGCGTGTATATTTAGTGGGAAACAAGATTAGGTATGTTAGATACCTTTTTTGAGGGTCACAACTCTTGGGAAGGCTTACAGGCTAAATGGTTCCTGTTGTAGCTCTCCATATATGCAGTAAAATTTGTTTGTATGATATTTACTATAAAAATGATTTGTTTACAGTTTCTCTCTTCTGTTAATGTACTTTTTTGTAATCTTCACAGAAGTAGGTCTTTCTTATATCACTGATTTGATGAGGATTTGTGATAGAATGGAAGAGCATCTCTCTGGTTTATTCAGATAATTCCATCTTATTTTTTGGCAGTTGAAGTTAATGAACTGGATTATCCATGTGATTAGATTTAAGTGTTCAGTTGTGGTTTCCTATGAGTATTGATTTAGGTTCTAAAAAGTCAGAATATACAATACATGTTTATTGCAGCTTTGGAGATTAAAAAAAAAAAAAAAAAATAACATTTTTTTTGTACAGATCTCAAACATGTGAAACACTGGAGGTCCCATCTTCCCCAGTCAGGGCTGAACAGAAGAGCCAGGCCAAGGTGGAAGTTACACCTGTTACTGAATTCAAAGCAAATATTGCCAAAAGTGACACACCACCATCTGATAGCCCGAAAGAGACCCTTAAGCATAGCAGTCCCAGTAGAAGTAGTTCCGATGTCAGATTAAAAGGGGAGGAGGAAGGCAAGGCTGAAATGAACTTACAGCTGAATCTCTCAGACAATGAAAGTGAAGCAGAGCAGGATTTGAATGCCCCAGAGTGCACACATTATGACCTCAGGCTTGAGGATAGTGAGGAAAATAAGAGCGAAGAGGATAATAGACTGGATGACAAAGATGTTGATAAGCATGAGGCTGTGTTTGAGAGCATGGAAGTTGACATTAGAGATGATAAACCATCTGTTCAGGATGTCCCTGATTGTATGGCATCCAGTGTTGTAACCACAAAAAGTGAAAACACAGCTGAAGAAGATTCAACTACTATGTCCAAGGATCCTGCAGAGCCAGCTCCTGCTCCCAAGGCTCGCTCAACTCGCACAAAGCAGAAGGCATTGCAGTTGCCATCAACATCTGAAGAAAGTGATGGAAGCCTCACAACATCCAATGCTAATGTTCCTCAATACCCTGTACCAAAACCGCGTTCCACCCGCACCAAGCAGAAGAAGGAGTCCCAGTTAGGTAGCAGTTCCGATGATGCCAATGTCCAAATGCTGCCACCAAAGGAGATGCCTAAGCAGAGAACAACACGCACCAAAACTAGAGCTAGAGAGCCCATGACATCAGAGAGCGACAAGGAAACTTTAGAAAACCATTCATCCAATGAGGAGGAGGTGCCTGTTCCCAGTCCAGTTGGCAAGAATAAGGAAGAGTTGGCCAAACACTTCACTCAGACTAAGCCAAAAGAGACCGAAGATGAAAAGGAGGAGAAAGAATTAGTAGATTCTCCAAAGCCGAGGTCTACCAGGACAAAGAAGCGCCAGGCGAACGAGTCCCCAATTAAACAACAGAGCAGAACTACAAGGACAAAGCGCAGGAAGGTTGAGGAGAGCGAGAATGAAGTCCCAGCACCTGAGAATAAAAGTCTGGTACTCACACTGTCAGACTCTGAAGAGGAGGAGGTTCAGAATGCTACTTTTGTTAAGGGAGACCAGGCTCCAAAGACCTCGAAACGTGATCATTCAGTGGAGTCTGTTTCTTCGGAGGCTTCCGTGAAATCTTCTGCCTCAACTGCTTCCTTTGCTTCAGCAAAGTCAACTAACTCTGTTGTAAATGAGAAGCCAAATGCTCG
>NC_061837.1:4145381-4157881 GCF_019202785.1 Penaeus chinensis
ACCACATGGCACCATATCTGACTTCCTTTACCCCATTGCAGAAGGTCTGGACCCCGACTGAGGGCAACCGCACGAGGGCCATCATGACCTCAGGCACGCCAAATGAGGCCAACCGCACAAGGGCCATCATGACCTCGGGCACGCCAAATGAGGCCAAGCGCATCAAGAACATCGGCACCATGTCGACCTTCATCAAAGTGGCGCCCTCCAAGCCGTCCCGCGAGGAGATGGAAGAGAAGAAGCAGATGGAGCTTTTGAAGAAGAGAGAGAGGGAGGAGGAGTCCAGGAGGAAGAAGGAGGAGCTTTTGAAATCTAAGGCTGAGGACCAGAAGAGGTGTGTTGTGGCTCCATCGACTGTTATTGTTAATCATCATGATTGTTGATATTAATACATTTTGTATATTTTTTGTCTTTAGTAATTTTCACTTTTTATTATTATTATTATTATTATTATTATTATTACTACTACTATTATTACTATTATAACATAGACATTCAAGCACATGCGATGGTGGCAAAGTATTTATTGTTGGTTCCTGCCTTGTCAACAGGCGCAATGAAGAGAGAATGCGCCGTGTACAGGAAGCTAGGGAGGAGAAGGAGAGAAAGGCTGTTGAAGCCAAGGAGCAGCAGGAACGCGATAGGAAGCTGCGAGAAGAGAGGTTGAGGGAGGAGCAGCAGCGCAAGAAGCAGCAGCTCCTAGCCAAGAGACGTGCTGAAGAGGAGGCCAGGAACCGCAAGATAAGAGAGCAGGTAGGCATGAAATGTGTTTCCGCAGATCTTTTGTTTCAGGACGTTTTATTCCTTAACCCTTTCAGGCTTGGCAAGAGGGTTCATTAGATCCTGTACTCTGTATTTTGGTAATAGGGATGAATTTGGTTGAGAATGGAGAGTGGAATTGAGGTCCTACTTTGATATGGATGTTGTGTGATATCTGGCATCTAATATTCTTGGATGCAGCATGATAATAGTACTTAAAAATTGAGCTTATTGGCCTGGTCAATATGAGAGGACCAGCCACTCCCATTGTGCACTCAGATGGACTGTGTTTTTTAGATATGATTTGACATTTGTATGCTGTCTTATAATACCAGATTGGGGGGGTGACAGAAATTGGCTAACAGATTTGTATTCTTAAATTTCAGCAGGAGGAGGAGGAGAGAAGGCGGCAGCAAGAGGAAGAAAGGAGAATAGAAGAGGAGAGGAAATTGGAGGAGGCAAGGAAAGCTGAAGAAGAGAGACGTGCTTATCTTGTTGAGCAGAAACGTGTGCAAGATGAAGAGAAGAAGAGGTTAGTTCAGATATATGTGTTGGGTGGTGTTTTGCATGCAGAATAGTTTAGGATTCTGATATTTATTGGTAATTAAGTCATGTTGGATTTCGTCCTGAAATTTCCAGAGCATTCCTTATTACAATGTCACGTAACTAATCAATTGTGTTTCCTTAGACGAATTGCTGAAGCAGAACGTATTCTTAGGGAACGCAAGGAGTTGGAGAATCTCAGGTTGCGTGAAGCAGAGAGAATTGCTCAATTGAAGATGGCTGCTGTTAAGAAGGTATATGAACATTTTCTTATAATTGTGTGAATGCTATATTACCTTTGATGTGTAGCACATTTTTTTGTTAAAACCATTTGTAATAATTTGAATGAAACCTAATGCTAATAAGAAGAGTAAGATCCTTTCACAACTTTCAGTATGTCACATTAACTTATTAAACCTTTTTTAGGCTGGACTGAATGACACATACAATGCCAATGACAACAAAGAAAACAGCAGCAACCTCAACAGCACTTTTACGAAGACTAGTGGGCAAACCCCGGCAAGCAGTCAAGGGAACTCTGGGCGTTCAAATAGCTATGAAATGACTCCTGAGATGAAGAAACCAAAGAAGCTTGCTAATGCCAACAACTATGACATTGGTGACATTAAGAGTGATGACTCTACGGATGATGAGTCGGCTCCTAAGAAGAGAATTCCAGCATGGGCTCAAGGTATGTTCGTAGATGACAATTTGCATGAGGAATACTACGTGGGCTATAGAGTTAATTACATGTACTGTAAGTTATGAATGCTAGTTCCAACCAAGCTTTTGAGGGGAATAATTTCATCAATGAAACAAACAAATATTTCAGACATTGGATCCAGGGGCATCACTGCTTGCATGTGGCCAAAAATCATGGCATTAGGCTTAATTGAGTAGTGACTCTCCCAAGTGTGTGACTTGTAGGCCCAGACCACACAAATGCTTGTGTATGGTGTCAAGATGCTTTGCAATGATATTCTCTCTCATTATGCATATGCATTTTTTGTTTTTTGACATTCTCCAATGTCTATTTGTTTTTTAACCCAATGAGCATGGGTAGCAAGTGTTCATTGTTACTGCCTACTGTAGTAAAAGTTTATCTGTCATCTATACACATAGATGGCTCTACAACTGCATAGTCACTAAGGAGTCAACTATTAGTCTCAGCTATCTCGCATATTTACCCTTTTCTTTGATTTTTTGAAAGCTTCATTTCTATTATTTCATTGTCTTTGATGTTATTAACATTTTGATGACAATTTAATTATCATAATATCAATAAGAATGATAACAATGTCTATTAATAGTAATATAAAGAAAAACATTTTCCCACCAATGCAAGGAAAGGGGAAATCAGGATCGGTCACTAGGGCCAACTGATAGACTCCCTGCTGGCTGAGCACACATGGAGCCATCTGTATGTAACAAAACTCGCTAAAATCTAAAGGGGACAGTACATAAACCTTCTGACATTGGGTTAAATACAGTATCCCAATAGTAATAGGCTGTTTTACTTGCACAGATGACATATCCTTCTCTAGGTAGTCCATTACAGTGCAATACCAATAACAATAAATAACATTTTGTTATTTGTATAATTTGTTTATATTCACGTAATATTAAATTTTTTTGCAATGCACCCAGTGTTGCTGGTCATGACAGGCAAGAATAGGATTAATGATGGTACATTCCAGGCTTGTTTTCCTAAATAAGCACAGAGGTCAAGCATCCTTCAAAAGCTTTGTTCCACTATATGCAGCGGACTCCCCAGCCAAAAAGCTAGATAGTTGCCAGAAGTCACTGGAATGAGTGACACCCAGAAATTTCTGGTACCATCATTGTAGGACAAAGTTGGCCTGAAATATTGGATTAATAAAAGAAACTGAAATTTTGAGAGTATATTATTTTATATTTTATTTGTTTATTTATTTAGAAAAGTAAAACAATTGAATAGTGGTAATTTACATTAAAGTGTCTTATTTCAGTAATTGTCCAACTTATCTGTTGCCACTGGCAACCTATAATTTTGCTTTGAGGAATGTATAAACACATACTGTAGATGGCTCCACAATTGCTTGGTCTCCAAGAATGCAATTAGCAGGCCTATATGACCTCACTAGATTTCCTGTTTCCTTTATTTTTTATTATTATTATTTTTTTGAGATTTTCCCCCCCCCCCTAAGCCTTTGATTTTGATACTGTTGTTGACAATTTGATGATAATAGTCCTGCCACCAATATTTACAACAATCTCTGATAAAAAAGGATATTTCTGAAAATCAAGGAGAAGGATAAACAGGTCAGATTGGTCAGACTAGTAACTGACTCCTTGGTGACTAAGCACTTATAGGCCAACTATGTTTATACATAATTAATAGACTATACTCACAATGGGCAGGGCATGAACATACATGTCATCATTGGTAGTAGTGGGTTAAGAGTAAATATGACCCTTTAACCCAATAACTTTTGACCTACATCATTTGCTGATCATTTTCTTGATTGTGTAGCTCATAGGATACTTGCCTCTAAATACACAAACATGCTTACACTCATAGACTCACTTATCCATTATCCTATTTCCACACTTCGAATAATTATCATAATCAGGATATGAGTAGCACCTGAAATTCAACTTTGGCATCTCTCCTTCCAGGGTCTCAGCTGAAGCTGTCTCTCATCAACCAGGAGTACAACCCACCAGCCATGGATGGTATATTCCCCCCAGAGGAGCTTCTCACCATGCCTGATCTCAGCCAAATCTTTTCCATCCAGCGCAGGAGATTCTTCAAGCGCACGTCCTCGGCCATTTGGAATACCCCACCTTCAAAGCTGTTTGAATCATATTGATTTAATTTAATATTTTTATTGATTAGATGTAGGGTTTTCATCATAGTCTACTTTTCATTTTCTCTGTCTGTGAATGCTTGTTGTGAATGTGAATGAAGGCTTAGATATCCCAATTTTATTTTTATTTACATCTGATTAAATGGTGTATAGCATGTATGAATATGATTCTTGACAAGTCTTTGTATGTATTTTCTTTAGAGGAAATAATTGGACTCACTTTTTTTTACTCATTTTATGATATTTGAAATTCATATTACCAATTGCCAGTCGGTAATTTTCATTCACATTAAAGACTTTTTTTTTTCCCAAATACCTCTGTGTCCTCTCTTCTCCTGACCTTTCACATGTTTCATACTTTTAAGCAAAGGGGAAAGTTTACCCATTGTTGTGTTATGTAAGGAAGATAAGAGGGCAAGACAACATCACTTCAAGACCTATCATTACCTGTAAATATGTATTTCCTATAGGGACTTGATCACAGTACGACTGTCGTCTTTAGTCTGTGCTGTGACCATGATCTGAATGAGAATAAGAAACTTTAGAAAAGAGGGATGAATGAGACAATATTGTTGATCTTCTCTGTGCTGTATTGGAATAAGTTACATACTCTTTATCTTTCTCTTCTTCCTCTCCCTTTTCCTTCTTCGTCTCCTCCTTTTCCCTTATTCTCTCCCTCTCCCTTTTCATCATCTTCCTCTTAGTATTTATCATGGCAAAAATTATCATCATCACCTTTTCATCATTTAGAGACATGACTATGACATGTCTGTTTTTTCACTTAATGGGTAGTTTTACAAAAAATAGGTGTTCTATTTAGAGCTTTACCATTATTATTATTTTTACTTTGATTTATTAAAGTGAATTTTGAAGTTATCCAGTCTCAGCAAAAGGAATTTTTGTATTCTAATAAATAGTATCACCTTCACATGAAAGTGTGTAGTTGCCTGTGTAAATAAAAGATAAATAGGTGTTATCAGTTTTTTTATTATCCCAGAATTGTCAAGAAAATAAAAGGAAAATCATGGTCTTCATTAAGTAATTTTTCATGTTAGTAGAAAAATGTTTGTTTAAAAAAAAAAAAAAAAAAATTCTCATTGACTTGCATTTTTAACTAACCTCTCAAGACATAACTACTATAAAAGCAAGCGCTTCGGATTTTTTTATAGAAAAAAATACTCAAAGAAATGAATAATAGGCAGAATGATGGCTTTCATGTAACGTATTTTAGTGTCGTCTAAAACCAGAAAAAAAAACATTGAAAGATTACCTTGTGTATGATAAAGTATGAGAAATAGTTGCCTACTACTACTTCTAGTAAAAATTAATAGAACTACAGAGATCAGAAGTAGATGTAAATGTTTTGTGAAAGTTGTACACAAATTGTACATAAATGTGTGTATTGCATGTATTGTGGTTTGTGTGGATATATAAAGGTTTACATGTATGATGAGAGAGAGAGAGTGTGAGTGAGTGAGTGAGTGAGTGAGTGAGTGAGTGAGTGAGTGAGTGAGTGAGTGAGTGAGTGAGTGAGTGAGTGAGTGAGTGAGTGAGTGAGTGAGTGAGTGAGTGAGTGAGTGAGTGAGTGAGTGAGTGAGTGAGTGAGTGAGTGAGTGAGTGAGTGAGTGAGTGAGTGAGTGAGTGAGTGAGTGAGTGAGTGAGTGAGTGAGTGAGTGAGTGAGTGAGTGAGTGAGTTTTTAATTGCATAATTTACGAAAACCATTTTCATCGGCGACCCATATGTGTTTGAATTTGGCGCCATTGAAGGCTATTCTCAATTTCGCTTCCCATAGATAAGAAAAGATAAGAAAAAAATCACTCCCAAGTCCTCCCTTGCTCTGTGTCATAGTTAAGGCAAGGCGAACGATAAGTTGAGAAATCTTTTCTTTATTACGAAAGTGAAAGATATATAAACAAAATCAGGTATTTCACTTTTCAAAATTCTCCATAATAACCATCATACTTTCGTAAACAAACCATCACCTATAAACAAAATAAACAAATGCTCCAATACATGAAATCGTCTCACTGAAACACCTTAATACAACAAAAAAGACCAAACCAAGGAAGAAAATAAACCACAGAATAAAACCAAAAGACTTTCGCAAGGTGCACGGCCATGGTTCAGCTCCGGCAACCTTGCGTCCTCTCGAGAAAAATTTCTCAAACTTTCTCTATTTTTCGCGAGTTAAAAACCTCAAGAGCCAGCGGCCACGCAGCCATGGATCCCGTCGAGAGTGCAAAGAAAGCCGCCGCGTTTAAAGCCGTTGACACACACATAAAGGTGAGGAAAAGAGGTTTTTTAATACACTGAGCATGTCTTCAAAAGAAAAGGCAATTTCAGCAAATTTAATGAAGATAAAAGTTATGATTTCTAATTAGTGTCATGAATCAGCTGATTTCCAAATAATGAGTCACGTATGGTGGAATTTTGAAGAGTGTCAGAATTTCACGTTAAGTAACAGTTTAATTATAGTTTATTTAGTGTCTCCCGAAGCGATTTGATTTTTGTTCCCACGTTCAAATCCGGGACAATTCTGTGAGAAAGCCGCTCGTCGCCGATGCGGATGACCGTTTTGGGACAATATGTAGTATAAAGTAGTGGCAGCGTTGGGTAATAAAACCTACTTGAAATGATAGAACTTCTGTGGCAATATGTGTGCAGATGCTTCCCAAGGTTGCCATGCGTAAAAGAAAAGGGAAAATCCCCCAATTTTGGCTAAGTTGCTCATCTTGTTTACATTGCAAGGGTGAATTCTAGGCGCATATACTATCATGGGGTCCAGTGCTAGGCATATATATTACCACGGGGGTCCAGGGGGCGTAGCCTCCTGGCTAGGCACATATACTACCATGGGGGTCAGGTGGCAGAGCCCACTGTCTAGGGAATATATACCACGTTGTTAGGTTAGGTTGGATGTTGGGTTAGGACATTTTGTTTAACAACCAGGGGTGTCCTGTTTTACCCCATAATTTCCCTGACATACTCCATGCCCTCCCCTGCTATCGGGACTCTCAAATCAAGATTGTCGATGGAGATGGTGATCATATCTCCTCAACGATTCAATGCCTAGAATTATTGAAAGCAGTGGATTTCATGCAGAACAATATCAAATTTTATTTAAAGTAACCCACTACCCTCTTCTACATATTGACCTAGTTTTAGTCCCTATTTACCAGGTGTGGGTATGTTATGGTCTGTAAATTGGGAGTGAATCATTAAAATATAAATACTGATACTTATGTCATGCAGGAAATGCCTTATCCATGACTTCAAGCGGATTTTACCATCTCTAACCCTCTTAGATATTATATTGAGACTCCATGAGGGCTAGGGAAGGTCAGATAGCCACATGATTGCCACACCTTAGCATAGCTTTAGTGATCTCTATCCTGCAGTGCTCATGCCAAAGCAAACAAACTACTCTCATATGTATATATGTTTTCTGGCAAGGTAGAGTTTGAACTGAGCTTGAACTGGTTCCTTGTTCACTGATGAATTGTACAGAGGCAAGCAAACTTTCCAGAATACACAGGACGTGGTGAAGCTTTTGGCTTTTGCCAGAGCACAGAAGGGTGGGATGACATAACAGTCAGTTCATGCCTAGCCATCTAATAGTAATAATATTATTATTATTATTGTTATTATTATTATTATTATTATTATTATTATTATTATTATTATTATTATTATTATTATTATTATTATTATTATTATTTTTATTATTATTAATAGTATTATTGTATTAATTATTATTATTGTCATTATTATTATTGTAATTATTAATATCATCATTATTATTATTGTAATGATTAATATTATCATTATTATTATTGTAGTTATTAATATTATCATTATTATTATTGCAATTATTATTATTATCATTATTATTATTGTAATTATTAATATTATCATTATTATTATTTTTACTAATAGTGTTATTATTATTATTATTATTATTATTATTATTATTATTATTATTATTATTATTATTATTATTATTATTATTATTAATATTAATATTAATATTATTTTCATTATTATTTAAAGTCATTATTATTATTATTATTATTATTATTATTATTATTATTATTATTATTATTATTATTATTATTATTATTATTATTATTATTATTATTGTCATTATTATTATTATTATTTTGTTTTATTATTATTATTATTATTGTTATTGTTATTATTATTATTATTATTAATATTATTATTATTATTATAATTATTATTATTATTATTATTATTATTATTATTATTATTATTATTATTATTATTATTATTATTATTATTATTATTATTATTTAATGTCATTATTATTATTATTATTATTATTATTATTATTATTATTATTATTATTATTATTATTATTATTATTATTATTATTATTATTATTTAATGTCATTGTTATCATTATCATTATTATTATTATTATTATTATTATTATTATTATTATTATTATTATTATTATTATTATTATTATTATTACTGTCATCCTCAACTTCATCATCATCATCATCATCATCATCATCATCATCATCATCATCATCATCATCATCATCATCATCATCATCATCATCATCATCATCATCATCATCATCAATATTATTACTATTGTTATCATGGTGTTTGTTATTGTTATTCTTATTGTTGTTGTTATTATTGTTATTGTTATTCTTATTGTTGTTATTATTGTTATTGTTATTATAGTTATTATTATTATTGTTATTTTTATTTTCATTTTTACTTTTATTGTTTTAGTATTTTTCATGAATTTTATTGTTATTGTTATGATTATTGTTTTTATTGTTATTATTGTTGTGATGATAATGATTTCTAGTGTAAAGATTACCTAAATATTTGAGTGTCACATAAATCCTGTTTTTCTTTCCCAGAATGATGACAGAGTAGGCATAGGCAGTGGATCAACTGTTGTTTATGCAGTAGAGAGATTAGGTGAGTGTTGATTTTTTGTCATTTTGTTAAGGACAGTGAATTATATTTTTATGCGTGATACTTGAAAAAGACTTGGTATTTGAGAACCATATACATATATGTATTCATGTATATACATATATATATACAAATATATACATATATACACTTGTATATACATATGTACACATACATGTGTATATATATATATATATATATATATATATATATATATATGTATATATAATCTTATTTTACAACTATTATTGGTCATATTTCTAAGTGATAAGTAAAGGAAAAAGTCTTTGTTTATTATTTATTTACTTATTATTATTATTTCAGCCTAATGCCATAAAGTTTTGGTCAAAGGCTTAAGGATTTAGATTACAAAATGGTGATTCAAAAAGATGTCATTACGTTCAGGAAAAGGTTATAGGATTTATTTATGTCACACAGCTGAACGAGTCCACAAAGATGGCTTGAAGGTTGTTTGTGTCCCCACGTCCTTCCAAGCCCGCCAGCTCATTGTGAACAATAATCTGACTCTCTCCGATCTGGAGATAACTCCTGAGGTAAGACTGCTGCACAGCTATTTTGTGAGATTGTAAATAGCTTTGTCATGTTGAATTTATATTAATATTTTTTTTTTCTTTTTTTTTTTTTTAAGTTATTTTGATCTTTCATTCTTTCAATATTCAATTCAGATATTTGATAGTACTAAACATTTAGGGTGAAACCAAAGGAAATATGTATAGACCTCTGATCAGATAATTTTCCAAATACTCTTTATCGAGAAAGACTGGTTTCAAAAATCGTAACAGGCATGTCATCTTAAGCATGCCCCTTCTTCCCCTCAAAACTGAGCCTAAGCGTCCCTCTCCGTGTATAGTTGGACGTGGCAATTGACGGTGCGGACGAAGCCGATTCTGACTTGACGCTGATCAAAGGGGGTGGAGGATGCCAGCTGCAGGAGAAGATTGTGGCAGCTGCGGCAAAACTCTTTGTGGTGATTGCAGACTACAGGTAAGGTTTGTGTGTGTGGGGTGTGATAGCATTTTTAAAGGGGGTTTTTGATTAATGTAATTAGTTTGGAGATGAGGCAAAGGGGGAGAATATGTGAGTGTATTTTGTTTGTGCTGGCTTAAGTATTTTTTTTATTATTAATTTTTTTGTACTCCATTTTCCTGATATGTGATGCTCGTTTCCACTTCCTTTGATTTTATTTGTACATGATTTTCTTTTCTTGTTTTCCCCTATAATTGCCATAATTATTATATTTGTTTCAAAGTCTGTGGGCAGTAGTAGTATTAAAATTGCAAATATATAAAACACCTCTATGTTCCCATGATTCTATTTACAGGAAAGATTCATCATTACTAGGAGAGCAATGGAGCAAAGGGGTCCCCATTGAAGTGGTCCCCATGGCTTACCGACCCGTTCAGTTGAAGATCGAGTCGATGTTGGGGGGAAAGGCTCTCCTTCGGCAGGCAAAGTCCAAAGCTGTAAGTAGGGAAACTGGCAAGAAGTTCTCTCAGTTTCTCTCTTGAATTTCCAGGGACAAGAAGACCTTTTACATTTTGTTTCATATTTTCTGTTGCTGTTTCTGTAATATTTTGCATATCTTGAATAATATTACATGCATTGTCCATAGGGTTATATTTTGAGAAGATTAGAGCATGCATTAGAGTTCATATTTAGTAAATGGTGTGTTGAAAATATTAAGTTCTGCAGGTTGAAAATCTGTGATGTGAAGAAAAAATTTATTGTAATTAATGTGAATAATATGTAAAACTTGATGCTTAGTAGAATAGATGCCATTATACCATTATAACTATGTTCATTTTAAATTTGTGCCATCCCACTTTTCATCTCCAGGGTCCAGTGGTGACGGATAATGGTAACTTCATTCTGGATTGGGTATTTGACGGGAAGCACAACTGGAGTGAAGTTAATCAACAGATCATGATGATACCTGGTGAGTAGTCAGCTGATAGTTCTTATTTATTGATTAATCTTTTGTGATTTTCACTTAAAATGCAGACATCCATTTTGCATTTGCACTCATTGTTGTTATTTGTATGTTATATGTACTATTTTTCCCTTTATAGGTGTTGTTGAAACTGGCTTATTTGTGAACATGGCCAAAATTGCATACTTTGGAATGCAGGATGGTTCTGTTAAGGAGCGCGCTGTTTAGATGACTCAAGATGGTGCTAAAACTGTGGAGAGATGATCTAGAAGTTGCAAACATTCCACTTAAATTTATTTATAATGATGGGGCTTATTTGACACTTGCTGTATCGGGTTGAGCTTTTTTTCTTCCCTTTTCATGAAAACAAATGCACTGTGTCCCAGTGGTAGTATATGTATAAGCATGGAAATAAAGGTTATCCATGACAGTATAAAGGCCTTATCACTTTTTCAGTCAATTTTACGTTTTCTGTATGAATTTGAGGCTTTTTGAAAGCTAGTGTGATTCCCAGGCCCTCACTCAGATGGTGCTATGTTTGTTTACATGGGTATAATGTTTGCTGCCTTGGTAATGTGATAGGGTCAGTCCATTTGCATACAGAAAGTTCATATGGAAATGCAAAAGTTGACAGAGAAAGTGCTAGTGTGATACGGCCTTAAGAAATATTCAAGCTCATTTTTTTTATCATGCTATTGTAAACATTGTTAATTCTGAATATGGAAGAGTGTATGGAAATCTCATTGTCTTGTGTTAAGAGTTTCAATATAGAAAAAAAACAGGTATATGATATGCATGTTTTTTGAGTGGTAAATGCTTATTGTTATAGCTACATCTACACAGATATAAAACTGATGTTGTCTATATTTATCATGATACATATTAGAATCTGAACAACTGATGAAATATTTTATGTCATAAATCTTTGTAAAGAAATATATGCAGTGTGTGTATATATATATATATATATATATATATATATATATATATATATATATATATATATATATATATATATGCTATTTATGACTAATTCCTGCAAAGTATGTTATTTTAAATATGAAGTCATATCTTTGAAGTTTTATGTTTTTGTACCATGGAATAAATATAAAATTTTGATTTTATTTGTTTTATTTTTTGATGGAACATTTTGCCTAAGATTTTTTTTGGAAAGATCCAGTGGAAATGGTTCTAATGATTAATGTAGTGTGCACTCCTTGTGAAAAATCGAAAAGAAAACTGACAAATTAAGAATGTTGAACACTGTTCATGTGTTTAAAAGCTAAGAAGGTATTCTGATTGTTACTGGAAAACCAAACAAGAAGAAATTATAAATATTAAAAGCAGAACATATCGGGGAGAGTTTAATAGGGACGAGCAAGCTCAGAACCTCCATATTGTTAATGAAACCAATTTGGGTACTGAACTTGCCAAC
>NC_061837.1:4162881-4172881 GCF_019202785.1 Penaeus chinensis
ATGTTTATGACAATTTGGAGAAACTGGCTTTAGACTTTTTATCATACCTTAGCTAGATTATATATATTTTTTGATGTTATGGTATATTTTATATAACTTTAGCCTTGCAATTCTTCGGCATCATGATACCTTGTCTTTGGGAGGTTTATAGTTTAAAAAGTTTTGGCTGACCCTACACTCGCGCTATTCAGACTACGGTGTTCACTTTCTACTCACCCTGAAGGCAAGGTTTGGGTCTGAGGTACGATAAGGATGATAAGATTGTGGTTATCACTTCCCCATTCTCCCTCCCTCACCTATCTCCCTCTCTCCCCCAGAACTTTTCATCTTTCCTTTCTCATCTCCCTTCCCTACGTCCCTACCCACCTCTCCTTTACTCTCTCTCTCTCTCTTCTCCCTCTCCCATTTTCCTCGACCTCACAATATTTCTCTCTTCTCAGTCCCTCCCTCCTCATCTCCCTCTTGTCTTCTTCTCTCCCTTCCTCCACACACCCGTTCTTGAAAGAGTGTCGAGATGCGGTCTAGAAGATGACTGTTGTTCAGCGGAAATGTGTGTGCGAGTTTCGGAGGTCAACAGCAAAACATAAGACGAGGGGTTGCAGCGAGACAAGTCTTCGTGTTACTGATATGGTAATAAGATTATGATGATATGGTGATGAGAATGTGGTTTTTATTTCCGCATGCACTATCCGACCTCACTTTCTTCCCTCCCTATCTCATTTTCTCCTCCCTCCCACATTCCGCTCTCTTCTCCCTTCTTCCCCCTCTCTCCCATCATCCTCCCCATTTTCTCTCCCTCTTCCTCGATTCTTCCTCCATATCCCCTGCCTTTAAAGCATAGATTCGAATATTGCCCAGTAGAGATGTGTGTGCGAGTTTCTCAGTTCAACAGCAGAACATAAGTTAAGGTGAAGCAGAGACACGGCAGTTATGCTTAATGTTAAACCTCAAGGACCTAATTTGTTGATATGGTCGTTTCGAGAGACGTATGGTGATATGTGGAAAGGAAAATGTATATGTATTGTATTTCTATAGTCTGTGTTAGCTGGGGGCAAGGGTGTACGTGTGTGGCAAATGAAAGCAAGGATGTACGTGTGTGGCAAATGCAAGCAAGGATGTACGTGTGTGGCAAAGGCAAGCAAGGATGTACGTGTGTGGCAAATGCAAGCAGGGATGTACGTGTGGGGCAAAGGCAAGCAAGGATGTACGTGTGTGGCAAATGCAAGCAGGGATGTACGTGTGTGGCAAATGCAAGCAAGGATGTACGTGTGTGGCAAATACAATTACAGGACATATATAAACCAATTAATGTTTAAGATACGTAAATAATACGACATATAACTGACATGATGAATAACTATCGTTACGCTCCTTCCCAATTCAGGAAGTGGTCAGTGGGAGTTTGGTCAGCAGAGAACCTACTTGTACTTTGTCCAATAGCTGTACCTTTGGACAAAGTACAAACTGATGAATGTACAACTGAAGAATGTACAAGGGAAGAATTAATCACAACTTTATGCAATGGCAGAGATGCAGTAACTGCTGCGAAAAAGAGATTTGGCCAAGTCATAACACAAGCTCATCTTCTTGCAAACATGATTCATCCTTCCTTTCAGTGAAAAGTGCTTAGTGTAGACGCAATGAATAATGCAATGGACTTTGCCAATGAAAAGTTTCCCCCTCTCGTCCCAGTCATCATGAAATTTCAAGCCAAATCGGCTCCTTTTCATGTATTTATGTTTAGTGATTCTGTGAACAAGTGTATGTCAGCTGTTGAATGGTGGAGGTCACGTTCAAATGTATTAGATAGTGATATAATTTCAGCAGCACACCAACTACTGCCTGCAATGGCATCTTCATTAGGGGTTGAAAGAGGGTTTTTTTTTCTTCAAGCTATGGTATTGTACATTCAAAACTGAGAAACCGGTTGAAGATAGAAAAGGCAGTAAAATTGTATTTGTTTTGTTTAAAAGCATGAATGTACACAAAATTTATATATTTGATGATACTAATGATCAGAATGCATAAAAGAGCCAACTTTATTGTTATAGGAATTAAACAACTTTTATAACTTGTTTTTTATGAGCTACTTTTCAACAGAAAGGGATAATAACTTTTCAAAGAAGAATATTTTTAAAGTATACATTCAGTGTGCTTTTGTTTTAAATACAGGATACAATACTTGTGATTTTTTGTTTTTTGAATCTATTACCTCAGGATATAAATATAATAATATATCATAAGGACACCTCTTTAATTTCCTTTTTTGATAGCATGCAGATTTTTTTTGTAGTGTTGTATTGTAAAAGCAAGTGCATTAGTAATCTACTTCTCACAAACGAGTACAGTTCATTACAAGTAAAACCCTTTGATTTAATTTTTAATGGAATGTGGATTTTTTTTGTTGTTGAATTGTAAAAGGAAGATTTTAGTTCCACAGAAATATATAAAGCAGGTGTAATTATGTGTTTATTTTCATTGTTTTCCTTTAAATTCCAGGTTGCTTTTGGCAGACGCAAATTTTGATTTAAATCAATGATTTTTAAAAAATCGTTTGTTATAAATCTTTATTTAAATCACTGATTTAAATCATCATGCTTTAAATCGGTCAACCTTGGTATATATATACATATACTTATACCTATATATATATATATATATATATATATATATATATATATATATATATATATATATGAAAGCGGAATGTCATTGTTTTGAGTGCATATATATATATATTATATATATTATATATATAATATATATAATATATATATATATATTCTCAAAACAATGACATTCCGCTTTCATAATACTCAATGTACCGACATTAAGCTTTTATCCAATTATTATAATACTCAAAAAAGTAACATTGCACTTTAAAAATACTTAAAACCTTGTCATTCCACTCTTTCCATTGAGCTATGGTAGGCTTTCCTTTTCTTACTTTCGTTTTAGTCAATCCCTATGGTAAAGCGTTGTGTCGAAAAGGGTGGAAATGAGTTAACGATTAGAATAATATGTTAGATGGCAAAAGTTGTAGAACGCTGTAGGATAGAATAGTAGTGAAAGGGGTATAGAGGTGGAGCAAATGAAATACGGAGGGTATTTGTAAAAGGAGAAGGGGTTAAAGGTACAGGGCAATCAGGTTAGATGGAAAGTATGTGTCTGAGGAAGGGAGAGAAACACTGTATGAGGAAAACTGCAAAACAGCTTTTATGAAGCAATCAAAGGGCAATACGGGTAGAAATGGTAGTTGTAGAAGTAGGAGAAGAATCCAGATAATGGGATAAGGGATCAGGGGAAGGTGATGAAGTATCGGGATGAATGCCAGGAGGGGAGGGATCCAGGGAAGGACATTATTGCATCATAAAGGAATCACACGAACATCCAAGTGAGGGTGGTAAGACTAATGGGAAAAAAAGAGGGAATGGTAATGACATGGAGGAGAGGATGTGAGTGTTTTTTGGGGGGGGGAGTAGGGGGAACTTGAGGAGGAGGATGGATATCGGCAAATACACTGAATGTAGAGCGAGTAGGAATAGAGGGATTAGAGGGTAGATGAGGGAGCGGAGCATTCTCTTGGGTCATATTTAGGAAGTTTTGGATGTCTTCAAGAGTTTCTGGAGGGGAATTGGGTGGGAGGTCTGAGAAACAAAGGTTTTCTTATATGAAGGAGAAAGGGGAAGAGATGTCCGAAGAGCAGAGGATGAGGTGGGTTAAGGAGAGGATGTGGTGGAAGAAGATGGGGTGGAACGTTAGATTGCTTAGTGCGACAGGTAGAGTGAGAAGGAGGAGGGGTAGGCACCGGGGAAAAGGTAGAGATCGGGGTATCTGGATTTAGACTGGAAAAGGAATTTGACGGGTGTGAGGGTAGAGATAAGATGGTTCGGGGTAGAAGAAAGATATACTGGGGAGATCCTGAGACTTCTTGAGGAGACGGGAGGGGAGCGGAGCAAAGTACAGTTTTGGAATTGTGTGGCTTCACGTAGAATGAGGCCTGTTACCTCAAATTTGAACTTGTAGGCAGGGCAACTCCTATAATGAGCAACCACAATTGGCACACGTGCGTGGCTGAGCAGAGCAATTTGAACGGTCATTACCCGTAGTCTCAGAAAGATGGTAACGATAATGTACATTCAGAACAAAAACATCATTACCCTTTGCCCAAACTAATATGAAAAAACAACGAAATGGTATGGAATAGCGAGGCAAGGTAATTAGCACCGTAATCTGATGGTAACAGAGAAGCGTTCAGTTCCTCATTGAACACAAGTAAAGGTCACGATAGGTTTTTTTTTTTCTGACTGCATGTACGGATGTATCCTGTAATATAAACTAATGGGAAACTGAAGTACAAATACGTTTCTAGGATAACCTGTGCTGTAAACGGATAAGATTTCAAACGTTCAATGAACTAATCGGAATAACTTATGTAAAACGCAGTCTTGTCTTTGATGTAAAGATTTGTTGTATCATCATAAAGCCGTAGTATCATTTACGCTGTTAAAACTATTATTAATACTGATATCCCCTACAAGGACGCCATACTGCTTAGCCATACGATATGCGATTATAAAACGAAAGCATGTGCTGTTCATTAGGACTGTATTACACACAGTATAACAATGAGAGCAAAATCATGTTTCATTTTATTTATTTCATTTATCTATTATTTTTTCAAAGTGAACGTAGTAATGATGATATCAACAGTAATAATAATAATAATAATAATAATAATAATAACAATAATAATAATAATAATAATAATAATATCAGTTATAATGAAAATAATAGTAATGACAATAATGATGATAATAATAATCATAATGATAATGTAAATAATGATGATGATGACGATGATGATGATGATAATATCTACAACAACAACAACAGTAATAATAATAATAATGATAATAATGATAATAATAATAATAATGATATCATCATCATCAGCATCATTATTATTATTATTATTATTAGTAGTAGTAGTAATGCTTGTTATTTCAATAATGATAATAATGACAACAATAATGACGATGAAAATGAGAGCAATGATAATAATAATAATAATAATAATAATAATAATGATAATGATAATAATGATAACAATGATAATAATAGTAGAAACAGTATTGCTAATGATAATAACATAATAATAATTATAATAATGATTATGTTAATGATAATAATAGTAATGATAATAATGATAAAGTTAATATTAATAATAATGAGAACCACAATAATAATAATAACACTAAGGAGAATAACGATAACAACAACAACAATAATAACAATAAGGATAATAACAATGATAATAACAATGATGATAATAATAGTAATGATGATGATGATGATAATGATAATGATAGTGATAATGATAATGATAATAATGATAATGATAATGATAATAATAATAATGGTAATAATAATAATAATAATAATAATGGCAATGATAATGATAATGATAATAATTATAATAATAATAATAATAATAATAATAATAATAATAATAATAACAATAATAATAATAATAACAATAATGATAAACATAAAATTATAATGATATGACTATTACTAATGACATTTTCTTTAATTTAAATAATATAAAAACAATTGATCATAGTTATTTGTTAAATGGTCATCAGTAATATGTAATATATATTTTAGAGTCAACTAAAAGTTATCTGAACTAGATTAAATGGCATAATTTTGTGACTCTATTAACAACTCTTATTACTGGATTATGTCTTAGGTTGAATTCGTAATTTGAATAATACACATCCTAATGCATAACCCTATGAATGTACTTATGAAAGCATTGTGTATATTTAGCACATTAAAAAGGAAGAGAGACACGTGTTCCTTCCCTCTTATGCCTTCTTTCTCTTTTTTCTTCTACCTCTCTGTCACTCCGCATACTCTCATTTTTATTTCATGTACCCTTTTTTATTATTTCTTACTTTCTCATCAGATATTACACTCTCCTCTCTAATACCTTTGAGATATAAACAATACCAATATTAACACTATATGAAAAGGTTACGCTTGCCTATAAATTATAGCAACTAAAAATGTAATAAAAACACGATTGTAATAAGAACAGACCATCCTGTTTAATTGCAATGTGTGTCGTAAATATAGCATTTAACTGTATTGAAATTTATATGTAGTTACTTAATTCTTGAATGCACTATATAACATTACTGATGACCAGATAACGATCATGCATTTTGGTATAAAAGAATCCAAATGTCAAAAACGTTCATCCACATCATAATAACGAACTATTGCTAAATGCTAAAATCCTCGACTTTTATTATTGCTATTATTATTCAGATAACATTATGATAATCAAAATGTCAATATTAGCAATATATCGACATAAATAGTAGCAAAAGAAATCCTAAATATTAAAAAAATAGTAAAGTCAAACCAACAATTAGACGCGTTGGGGCCCGGTCACTTGTAAGAGCATCGGCGTCAACATTCTTAAAATGAGTGTCTATGACCAATATATGATATTATAGATATTATTTATTTCATTGTTTACATTAAGAAAAATATTTTGCTCAAATTAAGGAAATAATCTTATATCAAAGAATAATCTATTAATTGACATTCAATATAGGAGCCAAAATTAATATATAAGATTACTGATGACCAAATAAAAAAAAGGTTATATATAAAAATATCCAGATATCAAGAACGTTCTTCAATTATATGATGCAAATCATAATGACGAATAATTACTAATAATTGCACATTCACAATAGTAGAACAAATAGTTTATCTGACAGATTTTACTAACACAATAATTATGGTGATTCTAATAATTCACTGGGAACGGAAAATGCAAACGAGTATGCATATAAAAAATTATGTACCTTAACCTTAATCTTAAAACTTTTTTTTTTTAATTTTTAAAATTTTTAAGGTTATAATCAAGTGGCCTGTTGCTGCCTTTCTGCATAGCTGCCGACCTGAGTCACCTCTGACCTCGAGAGGGGGACGTTATCTCCTTAGAGAACACTCGTGAACCGCCAAACACGAGCAAGTGTCAATGAACACCTAAAGCCAAAGTTAAATTTGGTCTCGATCCTGGATCCTTCAACGTGCGTCAGAGGCGATACCGATACTGCCACCAAGATATGAAGATATGATTGAAAAATCGGGTTTTTTATATTTCCAACTCAATATAATATGTAAATCAGGTAGCTCTTTATTGCACATTTCAATGATAACTAAAGGGTCATTATTCAAAGAAAGCATATATTTAACATAGATGAAAAATAATAATAATAAAATAAACAAGCGCTACTCTTTTCGTAGTAATTGTCATTTCATTTTCATCTTGGCGTCGTTACTTTTTTGTTATTTGTTTGTTATTATTTTTACTCTATTGTTCTTCCTTGATTTTGGGGGGTATTTTTTGTTTATTATGATTACAATAAAAGTATTCGGACGATAATGACAATAAAAGAGACGACAGTTATCGAACATAATTACGAGTAACAAAGAAGTAAATAAAGTTTTGCTGAGAAATGGTTAAGAAATGTTATAATCATCATGATAATTATCTAAATATTTGATGTTATGCATTTGCGATCTGCACTCTTCAATTAACTTCATACATATGCATTGCGCAGATTGTAGGAAGAATTACATACAAATTTCGTCTCCAAATATTAATTAAACTACTGGAGACACAGGGAGGACCGCGCCTTCCTCAGGCTTCGTGAACTTTACGTAATTTATAAATATGATAGTCATGTTATATCACTTTCGTTTCTGACATTAGAAACATCTCTTTATCCTAACAGCTAAGAAATCAAATTTCCTATTTAAGATCATATATGAATATGAATCAATTTTTAAATCTAAATATTATATTAGCTCTAATTAAAGTGTTATTCTTGCCACAAAGGATATCTGAAAAGATTTAAGAAAGGTAAGAGAAAGCAAAAGAAAAACGAACGAGGAAAGATAATGTAAAAGCAAGTATTCTACTAAACATTCTACTTTTATTTATTTTATCTTATTCTACTTTTCCCCTCTCCCTCTCCCTTCCTCTGTTCTTCACCTCTCTCTCTCTCTCTCTCTCTCTCTCTCTCTCTCTCTCTCTCTCTCTCTCTCTCTCTCTCTCTCTCTCTCTCTCTCTCTCTCTCTCTCTCTCTCCCTCTCTCTCTATCAGTCTTTATCTCGCAGATATCCTTCTTTCATAACATTCTCCAGTGATTTCTTACTTTTTAATTAATTTTCTCCTTCTATTTTCTTAATATCTTTCAGTTATTTGAAACTTCCGCAGAAAGCGATGGTTCATAATCGTAACGAATTTGACTGTAAAATACAGTGTTATCATAGCAATCATTTATAAATTTAAGTAACCTTCTTCTGTTACTGCCAATAGAAAAAATAAATTGACACTTATTCATGTTAAGGTAAACAAAAGGGAAATGCACAATTTCAGCATAGTTCTGTTTCCCGGCACGATAATGATCGAGATAAAGCTATAATAATGATAATAATGATAACAGTAATAGTAATATTAATAAATATATATTAATAGATACAAATTAGAACTTCTTAAATGATTTGATTTATATACTGACAATTTTTTTTCCTGTAAATATTGCGATTTCCTCTATAGAACAACTACCGACTCGATTCCGATTATAATCGAATGACCACACACACACTCGTGTATATATATATATATATATATATATATATATATATATATATATATATATATATATATATATATATATATATATATATATAGAGAGAGAGAGAGAGAGAGAGAGAGAGAGAGAGAGAGAGAGAGAGCGAGAGAGAGCGAGAGAGAGAGAGAGAGAGAGAGAGAGAGAGAGAGAGAGAGAGAGAGAGAGAGAGAGAGTGTGAGAGAGAGAGAGAGAGACAGGGAGAGAGAGGAGAAAAAAAGAGAAAAAGATAGGAGAAAGAGAAGAGGAGAGAGATAAAAAAAAAAAGGGAAAAAGAGGAGAAAGATAAAAGGACAGAGAAAAAAGGGAAAAAGAGGAGAGAGAAAAAAAGGAGAACGAGAGCGAGAAAGAGGAGAGAGAGAGAGAGATAATTGATAATGACATTTTGTAACCATTTCTCGGCAAAACTTCTTTGTTATATTTGATAGACTTTTTTATCACTATTACTAAACAAATAATATTACAATGATGACGTCAGTGATCAGAATAGAAGTATATACCCACTGTTAACATATAACAAATTACGATAAAGTTGTTTTTTTCTTTTTCCTTATTCTTAAATAATAATGATCGGGCGATGGAACTTTTCGGCAAATTATGTAATTACAGGTTCTAATTTCAGAATTATGATACCAGAAATATGTATTGATTGTGGTAATAACAGTCGTAATAATAACAATGATGGTAAAAAAATGTAATAGAAATGGTTAATAATATTACCAATTTATATGATAAAAAATATTAACTTATTAAAAGTTCCACCATTATTCATCTGAAATTCATATATAACTATACTGATGACCAAATAATAATACCATTTTGGATAAAAAAAGTCTAGATATCAGGTGAAAGCATTAGTGATGGCATCATAGTCATAACAACATATTTTAAAAGACACATGTAAATCATAAAAAAAACATGTAAGCTTATAAACATAAACTCACAACTAAACAATTGTACCCACAAGGAATCGCAAAGCTACATAAAAATCACATGCATTTAAACATTTCGACGTTCTACACTAAAGATCAAGCTAGAAATGAACACCGAATCACATCCAAACAAATACAATAATAAATCACCTACATTTAAGCATTTTTAAGTTCCATATGTAATGTACGAGTTAGAAATAAGAGTCACAGCCAAGCATATACAATCACATGAATTCACATAGTTACATAAAAAAATATATATATATTGAAAAAATTTGACGTTCTATTAGCATTGCTCGAGTCGTAAATGGCATATCACTGTTACTATATTAGGAATAATAACGC
>NC_061837.1:4177881-4185381 GCF_019202785.1 Penaeus chinensis
GTTGCCGACCTGAGTGACCTTTGACCTCGAGAGGGAGAATACTCGTGAACCGCCAAACACGAGCAAGTGTCAATGAACACCTGTTAACCTTTCCCGAAGCCAAAGAGGGTTCACTCTGGTCTCGATTCTGGATTCTTCAATGTGCGAGTCAGAGACGATACCAATACTGCCACCAAGACCTAAATAACAATTCAAAATCGGGGTTTTTATATTTCCAACTCCGTTTCAGACACGACGCAGCTCAGTATAGTATGTAAATTAGGTAGCTCTCTATTGCACATTTCAATGATAACTAAAGGGTCATTATTCAAAGAAAGCGTAAATTCAACATAAAATAACAAACAAGCGTTACTCTTTTCGTAGTAACTGTCATTTCATTTTCATCTTATCGTCTGTTACTTTTTTGTTATTCGTTTGTTATTATTTTATTCTATTGTTATTCCTTATTTTATTATTATTATTATTATTATTATTTTTTTTTTTTTTTTTTTTTTTTTTTTGGGGGGGGGGTATTTTTTGTTGCTGATCTATGATTATAATAACGATATTCGAACGCCAATGACAATAAATGAGACAACATTTATCGAACATAATTACGAGTTACAAAGAAGTAAATAAAGTTTTGCCGAGAAATGGTTAAGAAATGTTATAATCATCATGATAATCATCTCCCTCTCTTTTCCTCCCCCCCCCCCTCTCTCTCTCTCTTCCTCCCCCCCTCTCTCTCTCTCTTCCTCCCCCTCTCTCTTTCTCTCTCTCTCTTCCTCCCTTCCTCCCTCTCTCTCTTCCTCCCCCCCTTCTCTCTCTCTTCCTCCCTCGCTACCTCTTTCTCTTCCTCTCTTCCTC
Source organism: Penaeus chinensis (assembly GCF_019202785.1). Lineage (NCBI taxonomy): Eukaryota > Metazoa > Arthropoda > Malacostraca > Decapoda > Penaeidae > Penaeus > Penaeus chinensis. Next base: position 4,178,728 of record NC_061837.1, read on the forward strand.
CCTCCCTCTCACTCTCTCTCACTTCCTCCCTCCCTCCCTCCCTCTCTCTGTCTTCCTCCCTCCCTCCCTCCTTCTCTCTCTCTTCCTCCCTCCCTCTCTCTCTCTTCCTCCCTCCCCCTCTCTCTCTCTTCCTCCCTCCCTCTCTCTCTCTCTCTTCCTCGCTCCCTCTCTCTTCCTCCCTCCCTCCCTCTCTCTCTCTCTTCCTCCATCCCTCCCTCTTTCTCTCTTCCTCCCTCCCTCCCTCCATCTCTCTATCTTCCTCCCTCCCTCCCTCCCTCTCTCTATCTTCCTCCCTCCCTCCCTCTCTCTATCTTCCTCCCTCCCTCCCTCCCTCTCTCTCTCTCTTCCTCCCTCCCTCCCTCCCTCCCTCTCTCTCTCTCTTCCTCCCTCCCTCTCTCTCTCTTCCTCCCTCCCTCCCTCCCTCTCTCTCTCTCTTCCTTCCTTCCTCCCTCTCTCTCTCTCTCTCTCTCTCTCTCTCTCTCTCTCTCTCTCTCTCTCTGTCAATAAGTCACTTTCTCTATATATAATTCTTATGATTTTATATAAAGGATACGTAAAATAATATGCTTATTACGACTACAGTAGCAGCATGATCGTCATTAGCATCAACACTATTATGTGGGGCGACGGGCCGTAGGAGCATGTGAGAGAGGATCTCGTGCTTCCTGTTTCGGTACAAAAGTATACATAGGGTTCGGTACTAAGGACAGGTTAGAATTAATCAAGTAGAAGCGGAATTAATTTTCAAGATCGTCGCCAAGCTATATCCATCTAACCTAAGGAAAGGCCTAAATGTCGTGTTGCAACGTCAACGTACTCTTGTTAAGCAAAAGTATGAAGATTGACGAATAAAAGAAAATGACGAGAAATTACGAATAAACAGAGATCACCAAACAATCTTATTCCACGAATTCAGCGGAATATATTTAGAATATAATAATTCCTAAATTCACTTGTTAAAATAAAGTAACAAGAACGCGATGAAAATAAAAATAAAAGCCAATTCATTAAGTTATCATTATCACCAAGCAATAAAAATAAATAAAATAATAAAACCTCCTCGAAAAAGAGCAATCTTAATAAAAACTGATAAACTATACCTTTAAAAACGCTGTAACTCCTCAGCTTCGTTGATCCTTCGTTAAAACCAGGAATATTTTTTAAAAATCCAAATAAATAAAAGTCCGTCAAAAAACGCCGGCTTTCTGAAGGAGAGACCGAGCGTCAATTACTGAGCCAAGGTATCCGCAACTCCCTAACGAGGTCGTTGACTCGATCATTTATGCGAACAAGGTCGTGCGCCAAGGTCGTTTATCCGGAATCTGCGCAGCAAGACTCGTTCTTAAAAGTATCTGCTCTTTGGGACGCTATATCTTCTGTTTGAGTTATTGTGAGATTGCTCATTTTCAGTTGACATTTACACAGGAGGTATTTGATCAAAACACATGACATTTTTTAAATAAATGAAAGGAACATAAAATGTATACATGATTTTGAATATAAAATGAAATAGAATTACGCTGGCACCAAACAACTGTACTCCACAGCATATTGTCATCTTATTAGCTTTATAAGTATTACCATTATCATATTTATTTCTGACGCAGCATATAACCCATGTTTCTCGGTTGAAAAAGGAAATCTATATCGAGAAACAAACGTAAAATGAATCATTAGAAATTAGTTGCTTTGTTGTTTCCAATTCCATTTATATTGAAAAACGTTTTTGAATTAAGAATAATTGAGGCTCCCATGATACTTCATCTGCAATCAGTAAAATTGCAATATATATATATATATTTTTTTTTTTTCTGTTTTTGTAATATTAAGTAAAATATGTGAAACAACACTAATAGACACACAATCTGAAAGCTTGTCAACATCCACAGAAAACGTATAACATGCAAAACCATAGTGAGTAGAATTTTTTTTGACCTGGGGTTTCTGTATCTCGAGGTCTATGTCATTCTGCCTTTAGGGTGTTAATTTGTACCACTTTTCATTTTTTTTTTTTTTTAAACAATAACGATTACTGAACTGATTTTATAACATTTTATTATTTTTTGTTTTATTTATCTATTGTTTTTTAACGCTTTTTAAACTAATCTTATTTTCCATGTCAATTTCCTCTGCCATGTCATGTAGTCGTAAATCTATCTATTTACCTTTCCTTTCCTTTTTTCTCTCCCTCCCTTTTCTTTCTCCCTCTCCCCCCCTTCTCTTTCTCTCTTCCCCCCCCCCTCTCTTTCCTCTGTTTCTCTGTTTCTCTTTCCCTTTTTCTCTCTTCGCTATTTTTTTCTTAAACATATGAAATATATGTTATTATTTCATTTATGTAGTTGTTTCCTCTATGAATATGCTAATCATGATTAAGAATGACTTTTCTGTATTAGATTTTCTAGATTATATTAATTATCTGTTCAACATAAAAAATCATCATCTCCCTCTCCCTCCCCCTGTTCTCCATTCTCGACCGAGAACGACCGAGACAGACTAAGAAAAAGAGACAGAGAACGAAGGATATAGGTAAAGTGAGTGTGGGTGAGTGATTAACATTATCATCATGATTATAACTATTATCAAGACTCTGTTTACCACTCTGAAAGTCTGGTTTGTCCGCTGCACCCCAAAGGACCACATTGTTCATTTCTTTAAAGAAATATGTAACTTTTCTAACTTTGTTCGCTTCGCTCGCCTGCACACTCATGACGCCCAAGAAAAAGCTGCAATGATGGCCTTGCATTGATTAGAAATTTTCAAGTTCTGGCGATTATCATAACTGTAAATATAAAATAAAAGATAACAATGGTAACAGCTCTCATTTTCTTGTCTTTCGAAGAATTAAGGATAACATTTACCATAAGGACATACAACTATTTCTCCTCGCTTAAGCTAAAGTCAAGAAATAATGAAATAATAACAATAAAGTATTAAATAGCAAGTCGTGTTTAGTGTATCGCACGTTATTAGTTTTCCCTTTAAAGATTTGCAGTAAATTTTAAGCCAGGATTTCATGTTAAATTATGGTCAAATAAATAATTATCGTCATGAAAGAAACTGTTAAATGAACCTATTTTCCAAGATAAAAAAAAGAACTTTAATTATTTGATTTATATACTGACATTTTTTCTTCCTGTAAATATTGCGATTTCCTCTACAGAACAACTACTGACTCGACTCCGTTTTATAATCGAATGACCTTTCTGCTAAATTGACCTAAGTGACCCAATTTGAAACAACCGTAGAAAAATGAGTGAGAAAAAAAACATGCCACACACACGTGTATGTGTGGCATGAATAGAAAGAGAAGAGAAAGAGAAAAAAAGGAGAAAGAGAAGAGGAGAGAGAGAAAAAAAAGAGAAAGAGGAGGAGAAAGAGAAAAGGAGAGAGAGAAAAAAGGGAGAGAGACAAAAGACAAAAAGAGAGGAGAAAGAGAAAAGGAGAGAGATAAAAAAGGGAGAAAGAGAAAAGGAGAGCGAAAAAAGGGAGAAAGAGAAGAGGAGAGAGAGAAAAAAGGGAGAAAGACAAAAGACAAAAAGAGAGGAGAGAGAGAAAAAAGGGAGAAAGAAGGAGAAAGAGAAGAGGAGATAGAGAGAGAAAAAAGGAGAAAGAGGAGGAGAGAGAGAAAAAAAGGGAGAAAGAGAGCGATAAAGAGGGGAGAAGAGAGAGAGATAATTGATAATGACATTTGTAACCATTTCTTGGCAAGACCATCATTATATTTGATAGACTTCGACTTTTATATCAATTTTACTAAATAAATAATATTACAATCATTATGTCAGTGATCAAAATAAAAGTATATACCCACTGCTAATATATAACAAATTACGATAACATGCTGTTTTTTTTTTTTTTTTCTTTTACTTGTTCCTTATTCTCAGATAATAATGATCGGGCGATGGAACAGTTTGGCAAATGATAATGTAATAACAGGTTCTGAAAATTATGGTACCAGAATTATGTATAAATTGTGGTAAAAACAGGAGTAGTAATAATATTGTTGAGAGTTTACACTGATAAAATATGACTTTCTTAATTTATTAGAAATATTACTTTTAAGTCATCATTACAACTCAAGTTCATCTAAAATCCATATATAACATTACTGATGACCAAAAATTAATACCATTTTGGATAAAAAAGTCTAGATATCAGGTGAAAGCATCCCTGATGCCGTCATATAAATAAAAACATATTTTAAAAGACACATGTAAATCATAAAAACATGTAAGCCTATAAACATAAAGTCACAACTAAATAATTGCAGTCACATGGAATCACATACCTACATAAAAATCACATGCATTTAAACATTTCGACGTTCTACACTAAAGATCAAGCTAGAAATGAACACCGAATCACATCCAAACAAATAAAATGATAAATCACCTACATTTAAGCATTTTTAAGTTCCGTATGTAATGTACGAGTTAGAAATAAGAGTCACAGCCAAACATATACAATCACATGAATTCACATAGTTACATAAAAAAAAAATATATATATATATTGAAAAAAAATTCGACGTTCTATATGCCATGTTCGAGTCGTAAAGGACATATCACTGTTACTATACTAGGCATAATAACGCTAGAAGTGTTATGTTAGTAGTAAAAGAGTAGCCATTTTGCAATAAACCATAAGATAAATAAAATGATAAACATTTGAATTAAAATCTATAAAACAGCTTTCGAACTTTTATGACAGAAATCTATCATTTTGTTGATAATTATGGTATTGATTTAAATAAAGGAGTGAAAATAAATTTAAAATCCATATGTATATATATATATATATATATATATATATATATATATATATATATATATATATATTATATTGAGGGAGGGAGCACGTAAAGAGAAATTAATATATAAATTAGTTAACTCCTCCTTAGGTGGAAATGGGAAAGCAAACAAGTAAGAAATGATTATATTTTTGATTTAGTTAAATACAGATTATAAATAAATCTTATGAGAACAAAGGTTTGCGAAAGCAGGTTTCGCCCGAGACGATGCTTGTATATAATCGGTTTTACTTTTTACGTAATGTACGTGTTAGTGGTACGATGAGGACAAATCCAAAATTCATGTGACTTAAATTATCATAATAATAATGGCAATTCTTGACCATTTCTCTTCAAAACTTCACCATGCTTGTCAATATAACAATATAGCGACATAAATATTAGCAAGAGAAATCCCAAATATTCAAAGAATAGTAAAGTCAAGTGCGGCCTACGAATTGACCCGTTGGGGCCCAGGCACTTGTAAAAACATCGGCACCAACATTCTAAAAAAAAAAAAAGTGTACATATGGCGAATAACAAATGAATGGCAATAGCGCGTTGGCTTATTCGTAATTCTTGTTCACAGATGAGAATTAAACCTGTACATTTCATAATTGATTACAAACATGTTTATCGAGGTAATATAATTAACACTAATAACAGTTTAATTGGAGCCAAAATTAATATATAATATTACTGATGACCAAATAACGAAAAAAAAACATAAAAAAAAGTCTAGGTATTAAGAACGCTGCTAAATCCTCGTATGCAAATCATAATGACGAACAATTAATAATAATTGCAACATTCACAATAGCAGAAGAATTTATTTATTTGACAGATTTTACTGACACAATAATTATGGTGATTGCAAAAAAATACAGAAAGTGGAAACGGAAAATGCAAACGAGCATGCAAATAAAATTTATGAACCTTTCGGTAATTATGATGATATACTAACTTTACTCAAGTATGCATAGACAATACAGACACAATACAATCGAAAAGACCAGCAAACAAAAAATAGAGAGACGTGGAATTATCATGAACTTTGGGTTTCAGATAAGTACTGAATATTGGCTTCATGATTGCAAGTCGTCGGTAACAATGGATGAAAATGTTGCATTCGATGGAATGTTTATATATTTTTCTCATCTCTTTCTGTGTAATTTTGCGTGGGTAAATTCAAACACAACATGCCTTTTCTTTGTTACGTACATTATTCTTTATTGTATATCTATTTGGAAATGATTACAGACCAGGTTAGACAAGCGGCTTGTAAAATTGTCAAAAAAAACTATTCATTTCAACAAAACAACTACCGAGTCGGCCAACCAGAACCAGCAATTGAAGAACTAAGGTTATAATCAAGTGGCCTGTTGCTGCCTTTCTGCATAGCTGCCGACCTGAGTGACCTCTGACCTCGAGAGGGGGACGTTATCTCCTTGGAGAACACTCGTGAACTGCCAAACACGAGCAAGTGTCAATAAACACCTGTTAACTTTTTCCGAAGCCAAAGAGGGTTAAATCTGGTCTCGGTCCTGGATCCTTCAACGTGCGAGTCAGAGACGATACCGATGGTGCCACCAAGTATATTTGAAAAATCTTTTTTTTTATATTTCCAACTCCGTTTCAGACACGACGCAGCTCAGTATAGTATGTAAATCAAGTAGCTCTTTATTGCAAATTGCAAAGATAACTAAAATGTCATTTATTCAAAGAAATCGTACATTTAACATAAATTACAAAATCAAATAAGTGTTACTCTTTTTTATAGTAATTGTAATTTTATCTTTACGTTTTCTAAAGTTACTTTGTTGTTATTTGTTTAAAATTTTTCTTATTCTTTTATCTTAATTTTA